>NC_092210.1:60589211-60609171 GCF_043381705.1 Parasteatoda tepidariorum | reverse complement strand
TAACAACCCAGCAACGAGCCAATTTAACATAAAACAACGCCAGATTTTCCAAAATATCATACTTCGTGCTCAAAAATGTTCAAAGTGGATTTTTTTAAAAATCTCTCCACAGATTATTTTGATCTTTTGATTTTTATTATCTGTTAACATTGTAAATTCAGAATTTCTTCTAATTTTCCAGGTGTAAGAGCATTTTATTTAACTTTGGTTAAGGCGCACCGTGGTCTATGATCGGCTAAGAGCAAAAAATTACTGAAAAGAGACTAAAACAAAAATTCCTCGAAGACTTAAGATTGATTTCATTTGCCAAGTATCTCAGAGGTATGTATTCTTTTTTCTGGCTTAAATAATGTATTTAACGTTTCAATTTTATGCAAAATTAACATTAAATGCCCATACAATTTGAGAAAGAAAATAGCTTTAAAAACTATGATAGCTAGATTTGGTTGTTGTTTTTTTTTTACCATTTATTCAAGATATTAAATGCCAAATCAACATTTAATTTTTTGTTAATACTCAAGTTTTCTTGATAAAAAGTTATTGTTTTTTTTTTTTTAAGTACTAAACAAAATTTAATGAATTTGAAAAGGTTAAAGAATTTAAGTATCAAAATTGCCAACTTCAAGAACCCTCAGGGGTCTCGCTCTAGAGGTAGACCACCTACTCGATGGCTCAAAGACACTGAAAACGACCTCAAAGTCCCGAAACTTAAGAACTGGAGGGGAGTTGCCATGGACAGAGGGAGCTGGAGAAGGCGTGCTGTTGAGGCAGCCAAGGCCTGCAAAGGGCTGTTGCGCTCCTGAAGAAGAAGAAACAAAATTTAAAATGAGACCTAAATATAAAAGTGATATTTTTATATTTAAAGACGTGAATTCTGTTGAAAGATGAGCAATGGTGAGTGGTGCACTTCTCGCTTTTTCAAAGGAATGTAGAAGAAGTACACTACTGGCCATGAAGGAGACACACCACGAACGTGAAATTTGCAGGACGGATAAAGCATGCTGTGGTATGCAAAGGATTAGCTTATCAGCTCATTCATGCGAAGCAGGCGGCGGTAGCGACACCTTCAATGTGTATAAAAGAAGAGATTTGACAGCGAGTTTCTCATACAGAAATTGAATTTGAGCGTTGTTCTTGGGTAAAAAAGTTTTTGTTATGCCTCGTGTAAGAAGGAGAAATGCCTACCAGCACGTGTTTGAGTTCGATCAAGGTCGAATTGAGGCCTACCGGGATTGCGGTTTATCATACCGAAGTATTGCTGCTCACATTGATCGAGACCCCATGACTGTTAGCAGAATATGGAATCGATGGGTTCATGACGGTCATATGGAACGCCGTGCAGGATCTCAGCGATCCCCACTAGCAGCCGAGTAGACAGACATGTTGTTCACATGGTCTTAAGGGATCGTACAGCTACGTCACGAACCCTGAGTCAACAAATGAGGTCATTTGCAAGACGAGAAGACGCGAGCAGTTCGATGACGTTTGCAGCAGCATGGATTGTCAACGTGGCTTCGGCTACCCTTGCCGCTGCATCACAGACAGGAGCGCCTCCAATGGTGTGATCAACGTCGAACCTGGACTCAGGAATGGCCTGACGTCGTCTTTTCAGACGAATCGAGATTCTGCATACAACATCATGATGGCCGCATCCGAGTTTGGCGACATCGTGGAGAACTCCCTTTGTTTGCAGCTTGCATTCGACATCATCATACTGGACCATTATCTGGAGTAATGGTATGGGGTGCCATTGGATACACGTCTCGATCACCTCTTGTTCGCATTGCCGGCACTTTGAACAGCAGCCGTTACATTTCTGATATGTTAGGCCCAGTTGCTCTGCCTTATCTTCGAGGCCTCCATACGTTTCAGCAGGACAATGCACGACAGCATGTTGCCCGCACTGTCCTGACCTTCCTTGATACAGACCATGTTCGCCTGTTGCCCTGGCCAGCACGTTCTCTTGATCTCTCACCAATTGAAAACGTCTGGTCAGTGGTTGCCTAGCGACTGGTACACCACCACTCGTCAGTCTCAACGGTCGATGAATTGTGGCATAATATTGAAGCTGCATGGAATGCTGTACCGTTCCATGCTATCCAATTTTTGTTGGACTCGATGCCTAGGAGAATAACTGCTGTTATTGCTGCCAGGGGAGGCTGCTGGGAGTTCTGATTCTTCAGGATCTATAACATCCAAATATCCTGAAAATTTAATCACTTGTTCTTCCAACCATAATGTGTGTGCCCAATAAATATCATTCTGTTATTGCTATCCATTCCTTCCTGGTGTAGCAATTTTAATGGCCAGTAGTGTATAAAATTTAACGAAGAAAATGTCTTTCCTACCAGAGAAAATCCATGGGTTTGTTTCTTCATCTACAATCTTTTGTCTTCGGTATCTTCAATCTATCTTGTCTTCTTACCACAATTTCGATGTAATTTCTGGTATTACTGAAAAAAGTTTAAAGTTTTTCGCTCAAAAGATTATTTATCAGCTGTGTAGAAAGTTAATTCTAAATATCACTGCTTAATAACTGTAAACCGGCCAATAATCATAGATATTGATTTAAATATGTTTATCATAAAGCATTGCGTAAAGAGATAATGTCTTAGGTTTTTTATTTACATTAAAGGAACACAGTTTTTAGTTTTAAGCCTTATAATTTGAACAGAAAAGCAAAAATAACGGAGATAACTAAGAAATAAATATTACAGGTATTTATGAATTCGGGATAAGGAAACAACACTTATATTATAACTTATTTTAATTTTACGCTGAAAACTACCAAAGTAATTTCATGTAAGAAAACTGGATACCATGGAATTATCTATCATGAGAATGCATGGACTATGGTCTGGTCATAGTTTTCATCTGATTTTTATGGATTAGATCGATGCATAAAAGTACGACAAAAGCGATAGCAAAAAAGTAATAACATAAACTCAAGATTATGGATTAATAGGCATCTAGTCTGAAAATGATGTAGCAAAATTGCTCTTGGGGGGAGTGGGGGGTTCATTGGGAATATGCCAATGTTAAAAATAAATTAATTTGTGTAATTAAATCTTCTCGGTTTTTCTTCTTAATGAGTTTAGGTTGTTTAGTCAATTAAGGAAAGAATTTCCAACAATACAATTATTATTTTTTTCAATTGCTTATTTTTTGTTGTTGATATTTTCCCATTTATTAGTTTTTAGCTTCACTTGTATGCTACCGATAGATTTTGTAAGAACTACGTTTGGGTATGCTATAAAATGTATGTAGAAATTATGTAACTTTCGTGTTTGAATATCACTTTCTCAAAATAGCATTTTTTAAACTCATTATTATTATTTTATTATAATTTTGATGCTGTTTTGCGTTTTCAACTTAATGTCGCCTTTTGTTTTGTTTCACTAAAAATATAAAATTTAGAAACTTGAAATTAGAAAGGTGTGTTGAAAAATGCACAAAGAATAGGAAGGAATAAAAAAATTGACGTTTGATAATGGGTGAATCCTAGAATAACCCACCTCGTGGCGATTTTTTTTTTAAAATTCTACCACCAAAATTCTTAAACTTGATTGGTTATTTGATATGTATACCTACGGGAAGGTTGGATTTCGTTAGAGAAGAAGTTACCGTTATTATTGCATTTTTTTGTTATTTTTTTGTGCGGTACCTATCGAAAATGGTGGGCGAATGGACGAGTGAATTTTTAACTTTATTGTATGCAAAAGGTAGCGATGATTGAATGGTGCATGAATGAAAATTTAATTTCGAAAACGTATGAATACCGTAAATGTGGAGAACAAATGAGTTTATTTGATTGAGCGAAAGGATACGGTGGATGGTTTTAAATGTGGGTGCGCATGATGTTTGTCGGAGTGTTAGGAGAGGTATAGTGCGGTTTTCAGGAGAACTCCTCCAGATATCATTCGTGCTTCGTGGCGGTTACCATGGTTACGAGGAAAAGTCACTCGAATGTTGGTGTGGGGTGAATGGTTTTGTCTTGATCTTGACATAAGTCAGCGTGAGTAAACCAATCGACACCTTTTCCCCATTGCACCCCATTAGAAATGCGCTTTCGCTCATTACCATAGCAGCAGACACCTCCAGACTAAAAGTCTGGAGGAGTTCTCCTCAAAGTTGCACTATATGTGGTTTCCTATGAGTCAATTAAGTATAAATGATGTTTTGCGTGTGACAAGGTATTGTGTTTGGAAGATGTATGAATGAATTTGTTGTGAATGAAGTTAAAATTAATGAGAACACTGTGGTTGATTAGTATATGGTTTGTTGAAAGGTGTGTATGGTTGCAACTGTAAAAGAAGTCGTAAAGATGGGAGGTGGAGTAAAATCCCAGTAATAATCGCCAACTTGGCGAGATTTCAAAAGGTTGGCTATTCGAGGATTTTACCTTTGACAATGAACTCTCAAACTTGTAGAAAAAAATACCATACGGGCTTCAAAGCAGCCCGCAAGAATACAATTGTAAGGTTTACATTTCACGAGTTGAAAGGTCTATTTTAATTTATGAACTTAACACGAAATTTTTTCGAAATTCAAATCAAGTGGTTAAAATTCATTTCTTGTAGTATAAGAATTTAAGACCAAAAAAGTAATTTTTAAAAAAAAAAAAAAAATCTTGAACCTCACACAAGCACACACACAATTTTTATTTCTAGTTAAAAATTCTAAAGGACAATTTTGATTTTTTTTCTTTATTACCCATCGTATCGCAATACAATTATATTCTATAACACCGTACGCTCAATTCTAAACATTAGTTACACTATATTTATAAAAATTTGATCAATGAGAGAAAAACTAATGGTAAATTAAATTCACTTTGGACTTCTATAGTTTCTCTCTATCCCTGTATTGTTTTTTTTTTTTTTCAAAATTAATCCGTATATTTTTGTTTGAAATTAATTTTCACAGTTACAGTTTTTCAGCTAATAAACTTAAATAAGTGTAGTAGTTTGAAAAATATATTTTATGGAAAAAATATTCAAAACTTTAATTTGAAGTGATTGTGCGGTATTGGTGCGTCTTTAGGTGACGTTTCTCAGCTAACCTCTCATTTATCGAAAATCATGCAAACCAGAGAAAAATAAAATAGAAATAATTTGATGTTCCGTTGTCTGCTTGGTGCTATTTCATCCACGGACCGGTACTAGTCAGCAGTCCGAGGGTTAGAAATCACAGATATAGACTATCGCCCTGAAAGAGCTAAAATCTCGAATTCTTGGCCATAGATGGCGCCACTGAAAGACAAGAAACGCACACTCTGCCCTAAATTTGCTCGGTTTCACCAAGCAGGCTTGCCCGTGTGGCAAATGGCATTAGAAACAACAACAACATCAAAACTAAAATGTTGGGCGCAAGGAAAGAAAAAAAAAACAAATAAAAAGAAAAATAGTAATAATAATTTCAATTAATAAGTTCATTCAAGTTTAAAAAAAGAAGAATTTATGATCTGTCAAAGTTATAAATTTTAATATAATACAATGCATGTTGCGTTTTGTTTTTTTTAATTCAAAAACTATAAATTTGTAATGTTTTTAATTTGTATCACTTCTCGAGGTCAGATTAAGGAAAAGGGGCTGTTTTAAGGTTGTAGCCCCGGAAATTTATTAGGTAAAATTATTTTTTTTAAATATATAAGAATGAATAATATTCGTCAAAGATTCAAAGTAGGAATCATTTTAATTTAGTTCCCTAAAGCAGTCGATTAATTTTATTCATTTTGTTTTAGTTTATTTACAAAATTCGAAAGAAATTACACAAATCTTTTAATATTCATTATTAAAATAAATCGAAACTCGTTAAAATTGAAGCAATTATTATAAATCTATATTAATGAAATAAAAAGTTTGCATGTGTGTGTCTCTCTCCTATCACTCTCCAGAACGGTTTACGCCAGTGTCCTGAAATTTAAGCGGTGGGTAAATTTTAGCCCTCAAACCTAAAATTAGTTAACCTTTTAACGATCGGTTAATTTTCAAGAAAACAATCATAAAAGTGCCAATTTTTTTATACACTTATATTATACACTTATTTGATTTGTGCTGACATCTAGTTCAAAATAAACTAACTATCTACAATTACCTTAAAAATATCCTGGTACTGCCATCTGGTGTGTACAATGAGAAATAAAATGTTTTCCGGGTAAAAGAAATTAATTAGTTTTATTCTTATTGACGCATTACTACTGAACACTCCAGCCCGGAAATGTCACGGGAGCGAGAAATATAGGCGAAACCTCACCCCGTCATTTTCACGGGAGCGAGAAGGAAGGGGTTAAAAAAAATTTGAGTAAGACGATTTGAGAAGGAACTTTGTGGAATGAAATCTTCTGATTGGTTAAACATTAGCCCATCGTTTTAAAACAAACTATTGACGAGTTTTTTTCAAGTATTCTAAAGATAACATTTAGTGATATTTTCTATCTTTCACTGCCCTCATTAAGAACAGGAGTTTATTACACTCTCTTTAATATATTTTTTTATCCCTTTACTATTTTTTATAACATGCATTCCAACTCAATAATCAACGTGAAAGTGATTCAATGATTACGTCAAAAAATGAGTATTCCTGAATCTAACCGAAACCACACATTTATTATGTTTATAGTTATGCTTTAAAAAAAAGTACCATATAAAAACCTTAATAATTTAAAGTTAACGGTATTTAGAAAAAAAAAGTTAGGTATAAAAAATCGTGACTAATGGAAAAATAATACTAATTCGTTTAGGAAAATCATAAAATATCATCAAACTATTATTGAAGCTAATAATGCTTGATTAATTTCAGGAAAATGCATTAGAATTGATATAAAAAAAAAGCTATACACTAAAAAGCAAAATTAATTGATAAAAGGTGCAGAGTTATTAAAGAGAAACGTAAAAAATTGCCCTACAAATACTGACGCGAATGAGGGTTAATTTTAGTGATAGTTACTAACTGAAATAAAAAAAAAAAAAGCTTTGAACTAAAATTCAAATTTAATGAAGAAATGTTATTTCGCTAAAGAGAAGCTTAAAAAAGAACGTCAGATTATTATGCCAGCGATGCTCAATTAATTTTGATAATAAGTATTTTATTTTATAACCGTCAATGAACAGCCGGGTTTACTACTACCAAAGTTCAAATCATTGTTCAATCTTCTACGAAGTTCAAGCATTGTAATTTTGAACCCAATCCAGAAGACAAGAAAACTCCCAAGCATTGGGTGCAATTTGCCTTCGTGGAAGACTTTTTGATGGAACTAGCCCGCATTTGCGTTAGATGGAGAGGAAAACCTCCCAAGGTTAGCTTGATGGCGAGGGGACTCTAGCCCATGATCCGTCTACCACTGAGGATATTTTACGTCAACATCGTGGTCGGTGTGAGCCGGATAGTGAATTCGTATCGACCAGCCATTGCTGGGATTCGAACCCGGCTCACCTCATTGGAAGGAGAGCGCTCTATCTCTTGAGCCACCATGTCTCTTGATAATAAGTATTAAAAAAAAAGCTACGTTCTAAAAGCCAAAATGAACGACTAAATGGTTCTAATTCGCTTAGGAGAGAAGTAAAAAATCGCCATTTGCACTTTTTTTCTTCATGAAATTCGAAACTCCTTTAAAGAGGATTCTATCGCTTGTTCAATATTGCTTAATTATTTTTCGTAATACAGGGTGCGTAGCGTTTTTAAAAAGTGCTTAAAAGTGCCTATTTTCGTTTTTTAAAAGCCCCTAAAGGTGCTTTTTTCATTGAATGTTTTTAAAAAGTGCTTACTTTTTCCATTCTTCGAAATGAGATTTTTCTTTACCATGTTGATTTTCGCTTCGAATTATGCAAAAAGATACAGTTCACATTGTTCTATTCAATGTTTTCACAATCAATTCAACCCCAATCTATTTCGGCATATTTTCAGTCCGTAGCGTATGAAAACGCCATTCGTTTTACACGATTCAAAATTTCATAATTTTTGACAATTGCCAAAAACAATGCCAAAAGTTTTTTTTCTTCTTTGACATGACGGTTAAAACATGATAAAACCGGCAATTGTCAAAATTTCCAACCCTGCCTAATTATGATATTTTTTAAAGTGCTTAAAAATATTTTTTGAGTGCTTAAAAGGTGCTTATTTTTTGTTGAATAATTTGGCTACGCACCCTGTAATAGTTACTATCTGAAATGAAAAGAAACTAAACTATGTTCTATGGAGCAAATTTGATGGAGAATTTCTACTAATTTGTTTAAGAGAACGTAAAACATCGTCATGCTGTTATTGATATCAAAGATGCTTAATTTGGTATCGGTTATTTGAACTTTTAAGAATGACCAAATATGCAACATTATATAGGTACAGCGTTTTTATTGATACATTTGGTATACATTAAAATCGCATCAATGCTGTACAGTTTTAATGGGTATAGATACTAGATAAAAAAGTTTTTACGGCCCTTTGAAAAGCGTAAGTGCGGAAGAAAATTGCTTGATTATGGTAAATTTCGACTATCATAAGTTAGCCTCGGGCAACAGCTTCAATACAAAAGAAATACAAAATAATAATAATAATTATAAAAATAATAAAGAAATAAAAAGGTAAAATATTTTTAAAGAAGTTCGTTACGATAATAATTCGTAACGATTCGTTAATTTAAACAAACTAATTACATTGAATTCTAATGTTTCTAAAGCATTTATTTAATGACATTTATTTAGATACTATTTTCAATCAAATAAATATAATGAAAAGAATTAGTAGAAATATTCATTTATCGAAAAAATAAATGGACCAACTCTTCCAAAATTTGATTAAAAACAATGGATATTCAAACCAATATAATTAATTTCTACATAAAATCATCGAGTTAATTGTACGTCAAAACTATTATAGAATTTAGTTACACAAAAAAAAAATTGTCATTAAAATTGATATTTTTACCATGTGCAAATCCAATTCTGGTGAATCCGTGGCTAAAAAAATCTCTTAATATAATGTAAACAATTTTTTTTCAATAAATGTTTATAATTTCTCTAAAAATTATCGAGAAATATCCAGAGTTTATGGAGCCCACATAAAAGAAATATCTATTTAGATTATGATAACAAATATATTTTTCGAATGAATATTATGACAATTATTTAAGTTATAACATAACGCAAAATTAACATATGATATTTATCAAACAAATACTGACGAAATTATTATATAATTAATTAAGGTATAATATAAATTGTAAACTTTAGTGAAATACTTTAAATGGAATTCTTAGTTAATTATTCAGTTGAATATATTTTATAAATAAATTATTTTTTCTTTCATTAATTCCAAAAATGAATCTATTTATCTTAAAGTTAAGTTACTTAAAATAATAACGTAGCTAATAGTTTTTTATGATTAGTCACAAAATTGTGACTTTTTTTTATATTTTAAATAATATGTTTTGTACATACATACGGTATGTCAATTGTACAAGATGTTTTTAATATTTTTGTACTGTTAGATGGTTATGTTAGTTTAAAATATAAACTGTAATATAAACATAAAATGTAATATGAATATAATAACTCAACGAAATACAAAATTTTGTTATTTTTCAAATGAGCACGTAAAACGTTCATTACTATGGAATAATAAAAATGAATATATATTTTTTTTTTCTAGTCGCACTCAGTGAAAGCAATTATTTTCTGCAATTGTTAAATTTCTGTTTAATTCTATCAGACTAAATGAAAAAAATATATCTCATTCCTCTGGGTTGTTACGCAGCATATTTCAGATTCTTAAGTGGTTGTTAAGGAAACCCGGAAAAATATTTCCCGTCGTTTTTATTTGCAAAAGGGGCTTAAATTACTTTCTTTTTCAGACTAAACCATTGCTGCAAGTCTCATTAGTAAATATTTTTTTTCAATCTATGAAATCTAGTTATACCGGTTTTACAAATGTAGTTTTTATAGTTTATTTTCTCTCATTTGCGTTTTCATATTTCGGTGCAAATGCATGATGTAGGTTTATTGAACTTTCTCCGCGAGTTCATTTATTTTTTCCCTTCATTTAATATTTATTTTTATTTCTCTTATACTGAGCACCATAAAAAAGACAAAAATTTAATAGAAAATCTGAATTTTGCAAGTAATACCGTTTTATATATAATAATATAAATAGTACTATTTTATAAAAATATAATAGTATAAACATAATAGTATATAAATAAAAAGATGCAGATAAATATGAATATCTAATTTAAGAAAATATTTTACTTCAAATATAAGTATTTTAAAATTTTATTTAATTGTTTAAAAACAAAACAAATAAAAATCGCATATGTAATAATTTTTTTTTCCTTCATTGAATTATGCATAAAATGACGGGTGAAGCTTGACAACAGGCTAAGCTTATTACACTATAATTTGCACTCGGAATTTTTTTTCTCGCTGTTCTGCAAGGGTAAAGGAAATTTTCTAAGAACAAAGAAGCAGAAACTTTTTTTGCTTTGCATTTACACTTCCGAAATGTAACTGAGTTTCTATCCTTTATTTAAGTTGGCGGAACGAAAACAATTCGCGTTTTTAGATGAAACTATTTTGAGATATAAGAAACTCAATGTCATTATATCCATGGTTGACTATTCCTTCTTAAAAAATTAAAATGCTTCTTAAAAATATGTTGGAAAACAACCTAAAAAACACAAACTGTTTTTACCTTCAAAGGAAAGTTAGTGCTCCACATCTTCATAAATTTTTTCTGACCAAAAAATTTATGTGAAATAATTCATTTTGTACACGGAATTTCATTCATGTCTAATTAAGCTGAATTTTGTGATTAATAATCTTTGCGCATATTTCCTATATATCGGAATATAAGAAGAACGAAAAAACCTGCGGGGGTGGGAGATTATCCCGACCGAATTTTCCTTTAAACAATCGAATGCTCTTTAAAGGATTTTTGAAATTCATGAAAACAAATCCACGGAGAAGAAATGGAGAATAGAATTATCTGAGCCGAATTTTCAGTTAAATAATTGATCGAATATTCTTTAAAGAAGTTTTGTATTTCATGGAAAAAATTGCGCTGAGAAGTGGTGAACGGAATTATCTAGGCCAAATTTTCCATTGAACAATTATTGATCGAATCCTCTTTAAAGGAATTTGGAATTTCATGAAGAAAAAAAAGGAAAAAAAAATCCGCGGAGAAGAAATGGAGAATGGAATTGTTTGTGCCGGGGGAGATTATCCCGGCCGAACTTTCCATTAAACAATTGATCGAATCCTCTTTAAAGGTGTTTTGAAATTCATGAAAACAAATCCACGGAGAAGAAATGGAGCATGGAATTATCTGAGTCGAATTTTCCGTGAATAATTGATCGAATATTCTTTAAAAAAGTTTTGTATTTCATGAGAAAAAATGCGCGGAGAAGTGGAGAACGGAATTATCTTGGCCAAGAACCTATCATTTTCTTTAACCATTTAGCCCATCACTTTCTGCAACTAGTAATGTCAATGCCATTCGACAAAGAGGCAAAATCCCGTCGATATGAAATAATCTTACTATTTGAAAAGAATGAAGTGAAGTTAGTAGGAAATGTTTAAAATTTTTATTAAATGTTTTGTTCATTTGTCCTATATATTTATCGAATAATAATAAGATAATTATATTTGAACTCTTCAGGTAATATTTTCCTCTTAATATATATCGTTTCAAACTAACGATAGGGTTAATTTTACCTATCATTATCTTTAACCATTTAGCCCATCACTTTCTGCAACTAGCAATGTCAATGCCATTCGACAAAGAGGCAAAATCCCGTCGATATGAAATAATCTTACTATTTGAAAAGAATGAAGTGAAGTTAGTAGGAAATGTTTAAAATTTTTATTAAATGTTTTGCTCATTTGTCCTATATATTTATCGAATAATAATAAGATAATTATATTTGAACTCTTCAGGTAATATTTTCGTCTTAATATATATCGTTACAAACTAACGATAGGGTTAATTTAACCTATCAATTTCTTTAACCATTTAGCCCATCACTTTCTGCAGCTAGTAATGTCAATGCCATTCGACATAGAGGCAAAATCCCGTCGATATGAAATAATCTTACTATTTGAAAAGAATGAAGTGAAGTTAGTAGGTAATGTTTTAAATTTTTATTAAATGTTTTGTTAATTTGTCCTATATATTTATCGAATAATAATAAGATAAATATATTTGAACTCTTCAGGTAATATTTTCGTCTACATGATCTGATGAGTAAAGCAAACATATACAATTGACAGTAATACCAAGAGGAAGAATATCATCGTAAAAATTTAAAACACAGTTTAAAAATTTTTTTTTTCCTTGCAGTTTGCATGAGTAAGATAGTTTTGGAAGATGTATTTTAATATTTGAGGCTGTTGTATTTTTAATTTATTTGTTTTTTGCTGGGACACATTTTTCAGTCAAATTTATTATATCTTTAATTTGCATCTTCATAGGCACAAAATAACTGGTAAGATAGGCCCATTTAAAACCAGGACTGAACGGGGACTGGGTTTTTAATTTATTATTGAAATATTTCTTCGTTCTTTTATTTAATTAAAATGTAGGTTGATATTAATTTTTTGTATTATGATATAAATTATCAATATTTATACAAAATTGTTTGTTAAATTATATGCAAATTTTTTATAAAATTTATGAAACAAAGTTATTGAAATATCCTAAGAATTCTAAGTTTTGATTTATAGTTTTAAAAATTTAAACGTTAGATTAATTTTATAAATATAAAATAAGAACAAACTCCTTGCGTTTAAATTAAATTTATACGCAAACGATGAACGGTAAAATCATGAACTTATGTACTATATAAATTAATTTGGATAAATTAATTTGGTAGATAAACAATAAAACATTTCAGACAGTACATAAACAGACAATTATAAATGTATTACGAAATTTAATACATTTGTTTACTTCCCAAGAAATGGATTTATTTAATGAGCTCTTGTAATAAAAAGATAAACGTTATTAAATGGCTGGAAGTAGTTAATTTAAAAGATGAAATAGAAATGTGAGCGCTTTGTAAGAGAAGATTTAGAAGATCAAAAAAACTCTCTCGGCAAAATCACTAAAAAATAGAACATTCCCCTACTTAATTCCTTAAAAAGTTAATACATCTTTCTTCCTAAAAATTCTAGATAATTGCCTGTTTGAGACAATTTATGAATAGATAGACCACCAAGAGATGGGTCTGTCGATATCCGACATTTTTAAAAGATGAGATAGAATCCCAGAAATACGATAAAGACTATTTCAAAATGCAAAGGACATTGCGTAAACTGAAGCGGCTATTTTTGAGATATCAAATGACTCTCCATAGGTGTTGTTGAAAGTTAAGGGATGCTTTAGAATCAATCTCAATCAGTTAAGTGAACGGAGAAAAAAATTGTGCGTTTTATTGCTTATTGAAGGAAAGGGTAACAGTGACAATTCTTGTAGTTCTCTAAACACTTGTTGTATTTTTTATGCAGTGCATTTGTTGTGTATTTTATTTTTAATTAATTTTTCTTTTAACAATAATGTAACAAGTTGCACTATGTAAAAAAGGGGAGAGAAGAAAAGTAAAAGATATAGATAAAGAATAAAAGATATGTAAACATAAATATATATTTTATTTTATTACCGTCGCTGAGCAGCTGACCCAATTTTTCGGGTTTACGACTGCTAATGTTCAACTCCGTAGTCTCGTAATTTTGAACCCAATCCAGAAGACGAGGGAACTCCTGAAGTATTGAAAGAAATTTGCCTTAGTGGAGGACTTTTTGATGGAACTAACCCGCATTTGCGTTACATGGAGAGAAAGACCCCGAGAGCCTCCCACGGTTTGCCTGACGGCAAGGGAACATTTATCCATGATCCGTCTACCACTGAGGATATTTCACGTCAGCACTGTGATCGGTGCAAGCCGGGTGCGAAATTCGTATCGACCAGCCATCGCAGGGATTCGAATCCGGCTCACCTCATTGGAAGGCGAACCTTCTATCACCTGAGCCATCGTGGCTAATATTTTCTAAAAAAAAAAAAAAAAAAAACATCTTNAAGAAAAAAAAAAAAAAAAAAAAAATGGACCCTAATTTCCAAAGCATTGGGGGTCCGGACGCTTCAGAACCCCCTGGTTACGACACCCCTGATGTAATATATAATCAGTATTTAATATACGATCGCAACTTAAGGATATCGTAACTGTATAAGCATCATAAAAACATAGAGTTACTAATCATTACTTTATGTAAGTATATATATTAATGTAAGTATATATATATATTATGTAAGTATACTTTATTCATTAGCGCATACTTTAGAGAAAACAAGTCACAGATTGTTCAAATACTTTTACATCACAAACGCTTTATTTCTTTTACTTTTAAAATTATCGAACGTTCGCCATTTACTAATGGAATCGAAACACTCTCGTCGCTACTGGTACGAAACAAATTCAGCCCTTTTTGTTAAGTCATGTTAGAGACTATTAAAAAGATAATATTTATGTTTATATATAAAGCTAGAAGTTGATCCACTCCGAAATTGCTTATCATCATCATCATATAATTATTATTACTTTTTTTTAGTTCCATATTTTTCAAATAAGCAATGATTATATTGTTTTTGATATGTGTAATTTTCATTCATTTTTCTATTCATATTTTTATTATATTCATATTTTTACGCAAGCACATTTTGCTTATATGTTTTTGTTACGAAATGAATGATTATCTGTCTTTGAACAATTATCAACTGTTCTTGAAGGAAAAAAAAAGAAAAAAAATTCAGGAAAGCAGATTGTGGGACACAATAAGAAGAAATAAAAAAGAAGTTATTTCGTTAACAATGTATAAAGATAACCACACACTATCACATTATATCAGGTCAAATAGGAAACGCTTTCGGTTTCTTTTCGGGTTTTTCTTCTTCTTAAATTTATAAAAATATTAAAAAAAAGTGTGAAGTTATTATACAATAAATGTGAAGATGAGGCAATATCTCTCTCTTTCATTCTACAATGAATAAATTGACATGAATAAATTATCAAAAAAAAAAGTGGAAAGAAACTGGCGATAAAAGAACTTTTTGCAATAAATTGTGAACAAATTGAAAGTTTGAAAAATGGTTTCTATAACAACTCAAGCTTCTGACATCTCTCTTTTTGTTAAATTCTATAACAACTCAAGCGCAAGCATATAAAATAAAGATCTCGAGCGAGATAAACAAAATTTTCTACAAGGGTTAAATTGTTGTTATTTAAAGCAAAAATGAGGGGGGAAACAGTGAAAAAAGCACTTCTTGCAATAACTTTCGAACAAATAGAAATTTCGAGGAAAATAAAAAAAACTCTGTTATAAATTCACAAACAAATATGGCTCTTTCAGCTTGCTAAATTTCAATTCTGTAGTTTCATTCCTGGGGGCTGAAATGCGACTCACAGGTTAATTCTGAGAACAAGTTTTATAACTAATAATTTATAAACAATTTTTTTACACACCTTCATTTTTTCTAATTTTTGCGCAACAAAACAAAATGTAATATAAAGTTTAACATTCAAAACAATTTGATGGTGACGCCGCTTACGATTTTTTTTTTAAATTTAAAGATAGATAATGAAAATGGATTTAAATATCATAGTCCATAGTTCAGAATGAGCGCATAAAGGCCAAATTAATTGTTCATTATAATATTTTGTCAGACTTTGGTGAAAGGAGCTACTTTTCCTCTTTTTTTTAAACAACAGAAATCCCAGAAGATGACCTGCGTTTGGAAAAATTAAAGAAAAGGAAAAGAAAATAGAAACATAATTTTGCTGTGTTTTGCATAAAAAAAGCTGCAGAATTTATGCTTCTAAAGTCAAAATTAGTTACAAAGTCCATCAACAGATGACGCTGTGGACTAGAAATATACTAGTATGACATGCACAACAGTTTTAAGTCAACAGCTTCAATTGTTGCAACTAATCTTGAAACTAACTGATTTCTTTCTTTTTTTGAATTAATTTTTCAAGCCGTCTTTCAATGTTTGGGGTCACCAGTAAAATTACTTTTTTCGAAAGATCTTGTCAAATTTACATTTTTTTAAAACAAAAAGTAAAATGTGATTGAGCTTTATTTTTAATGTTAGCAGTGATTAAAACCTGGTGTTTTTTAACAGCGTAATATGTAAAACAAAATAAAATAGCTATAAAAGTTTCAGTTATAACTATTATAAGTTCTCAAAAGTGTTTTTGAGCTGCTTAATAACTATATTATTAAACATTGTTCAAAATAACTTATTATTCTAACATCCAAAATAGTTTATTCCATCATTAGCGTTGCTATTTCAATATCCAACTAGTGAAGTGTAACTTGATCAAATAAATTTTTCGGATAAATTTAGTAAAAATCGAAATATATTTTACAAATGAAGACTCATTAAAAACGTATATTTTTATAAAGCTTCGAAATATTCTCTGAAATATAAGCAATTTACTTAAGAAGCACAGCAGCAATCTATTTACGGATATGGAACGCACTTGTCTGTTATTGGCACATTGCAAATGATGAAGTTCGATAACGTGAGCGCGTGCCCCAGCACGTGCATAATCTAACTTAGTTCCAATCCCCAATCGGAAATCTTTTAATTGAATCAATATCCCCGGCATCAAATGCATTTCCTATATAAATAGGATGGGTCAAGTCGCTTGACGTCACGTCATACGCACGCATGCGCAATAGTCTCTCAGTGGATTTCGGGATATTTCAAACCTCGAAAAACGAAGTACAATATTTTCCTATATGCGCGGCAGGAACTATTTATTCTTTTTTCTCTCGAACGTCGTCAAAGCTCTAGAATCGCCCATACCCTAAAGGCGGTGGAAGTTTAGGTTATGGGGGGTGGTGGAATGGGGCTACACATCGATTTTTCAAAGTAATAATATAAATTTAACTGCCAACCCATGTGACGTCGATCAATAAAATCCGAAATGACGTTTTCCCGGCTCTCTCGCTTCTCTCTAATGAAATCCGGAGTTACGTGGTTGCCAAGGGCGGCACGAAAAATTTTCATCCTGTCGGGGGAGGGGAGAGAATTATGGCAAACGGAGGGAGGGGGGCATTCTAGAATGGACCACAGAAATCCGAAACCGGTTGTCCAGCTAATACATTTTTTTTCTTTCTTATAATGGTATATTATTTGATACGGAATATTGACCCTTTCGCCCAAAGCTCTGCGCTGAATATAGCTTGTCCTTCTAATGCTTCTTTATTTCCCAACGAATTAAATAAAATTAAGTTTAAATAATATTATTAATAATAATTATCACATACATCGCTTATAAATATTGAAATATCTATATAGATTAGTTAGAAATATTGAAAAATATGTTAAGATAATGTTTGCCCATAAGCATATTTAATTTATCAATTTTTGTTCATTTATAATCGAAGTAAAATTTACAATTTTTATTGAAATAAATATTGATATAATATTGAAATACCTATTGTAATATTGAAATATCTATTATAATATTGAAATATCACTTATAAATATTGAAATATCTATATAGATTATTTAGAAATATTGAAAAACATGTTAAGATAATGTTTGCCAATAAGCATATTTAATTTATCGATTTTTGTTCATTTATAATCGAAGTAGAATTTAAAATTTTTTTCTTTTTTCTTTACATTCATCTAATTTATAGTTTACGTAGAGTTAGCTTTTTTAATGTTTGAAACATTATATTTAAAAAAGAAATTAATAAATATAAATACTAAGCTTAAATATTTTTAACTCTCAATGATCAAGTTTGTTTATAAAATGCATGTTACTGGTTTAAGAATTCAAATTACATTTGCAAAAATAGAAAATTTAGCAACTTTAAATGTTTTCAGGCTTACGAGAAAATGGTATCAGATGTAACTCAAAATTTTGGGTTAGGCAAATGCTCCTCAAATCCGATAAAGTTAATTAAATTACAAAAATCAAAAATTCCATTTCTTAGGCAATTACCGCCACTCATACAAATCCATTTCATACTTAGTTACTGAAATCAGTATTATAGATTCGAAAATCTTTATAAATTCATCTTCTAAATCATATAAAAACTAAACCAAATCTAAAATCGTTATGGTGATATTGTTTACACAATCTACTGTTTTTTTTTTTTTTTTTAAATTTATCCCATTCATTTTATTTATTTGATTGAAGATTGAATTGAATTATTTAATTATTAATTTGATTGGTTTATTTGATTGATTGATTTGAATTTATGATCCAAAAGATGTACTGCAGCATAAAGTATAAAAACGAAACACAGTAAAATTCTCAAAGATCAATTCAGCAATTTTAAATTGGTAAAATTTTGTCTTTAAAATTTGGAAGAAAAAAAATTGAAGTAGTTATTTTTTAATGCGCATGCGCGGAAAAATTTAATAATTCTTTTTTCATAATTTTGTAATTAATCGATTTTGGCATTTAATGAAAAAGTAATTATAGTTAATTGAAAGGAAGACAAATAAAAAGTAAACATTAAAATATGTACTGTGCATGTTTATTTATACGTTATACTATTAAAAGAAAATAATTAATTTAATTTTTCATCATAAAAAACTTGATTTAAAATTTTAATAATTTGCTAACTATAGTGTTGTCACGCTAATTTGCCTCAAAAATTTACTGGGAAATCTTAAATGAGGAATAAAATAAATATTTCAACTGTCAGTTGTGTTATCTAGTTATTGGATTTTTGTTTCAAGTAAGCTTTTGTACGTACTATTCCTGCGTATTTGTCTTGTTTTTATTCTTCTGTATTTATTTCATGTATTTTGTATTATGTATTGTATTCTTTTCCTGGACTTTAGCAAAACCTTTAGGGTACAGAAAGAGCAATTTTAGACTTTTGTCAAGCTCTCTCGATAAAAAAGGTTTTGCTTTTATGACTTCCGGAGTTGGTATCCCCTGAAGAGGTCAGCTTTGGTTGTCATATTTATCTATTCTTTTCATTATTTATTGTTTCTTATATATTCAACTGTTCATCCTTACTTCATATCTACAGCAGCTCCCTCAACTAGATAATTTTTGTAATGAATATGAAAATTTAAAAAATTGAAATTAGCAGAGTTTCGCTTTATAATCCAAAATAAGTAGCTCAAAATACAAAACATTAACAAACAGTCCACATTAGCTCATGTTCACAGTGTCCCCTACATAACAGTCAAATTTGCATTTATTAGTAATCTATCGATAAATAGAAGTCATAAAGCTTCGGACTACTTGAATACCAATACCAAGCCACCATTCTATGTAGTTTGAAACGTTAAGCATTGACAAAAAGTTGCTAAAGGTTGAAAGTATTTCTTTTTTCTCCAATGCCAAGTTGTAACATGTGAGTTAATGTTGTGTTGTGACATGTTGTGTTAACATCCGTCAATTCAGGCATTTACAGTGCCATTTTGTTGACCTCTCTTTCAGGGGCACCATATTAGGTGGGCCAACATTGCTCCCACAGTGAGGACAGATAGTACAGAGAAGGAAAGAACATCCATGCCTTGCCCGGGATTCGAACCCAGAACCTTTCGGGTGCAAGTACAGTTCTCTGCCTCCTACACAAGCCGGTCGGCTTGGTTGAAAGTAATATTCTACAAATAAAGCTGGATATTTGTCTACAAATAAGTAAAAGTTAATAAATTTCAGACTATTTAACACTAGATTGCCTAAGGGAGTCATTTTGACTGCTTTTAATTTCAATTAGAAAAACAATGATGAATATAATGCCACAATTTCTTAGAATTTTGTGCAACATATAATTTTTTTATTGTTAATATTTACAAATAACTTGTTATATAACTGTAAATAATATAAAAAAATATTAAAAATTCATTTTAAACAAATTTCTTCACACATTATTTATTCTTTTACAATGCAGTCATTTACAATGCAAAATGTGTACATGTATGTGTATATGTAC
>NC_092210.1:60484336-60588711 GCF_043381705.1 Parasteatoda tepidariorum | reverse complement strand
AGGAAGATAGAAAACCTTCCCTTACAATATCATTAAATTTAGTAATACTATTTCTCGGGCATTAGGTTTTAACTCTTATAAGAATATACATATTTTTTTCTGTTAATGTACAAATATTTTTCCGATGTGTTTTGGATATTCCTTCTCTAATAAAAAGAGATACTATTTTGTTTTCGGTTGTACAAGAAAGAAGATCAAGCATATTTCTTTTTTAAATTTAATAAGCCACATTAGAGAAGGAACGTTGCAATGCTACACGCTACATTAACGACGTCTCCAGAGTAACTGAATGACGGTTCATATAGAAATCGCAGGTATGCGTCTCATACAACAACGCCCCCTATAGTTCGTTGCGATCGCGAATTAGGGATACAAAAATCTTTATAGAAAAACAATACTTTTACGACTTTCATTAGTTTTATGCTGATGAGAACCAAAACAATCTGGAAATGAATGAGGAAAAACTGGATCCTACCACGTGATTTTTCAGCCAATAAAAATACTCCGACAATAAAAATCTTTTCACCTGACATGTAATACTAATTTGAAATAATGGAATCGACAACAAAAGACAATCTCGACTTGACTCTAAAATGACTTTTTTTAAATTTTAATTTTATTTTACTTGCACGTCTTTTTTCTCTTCATTTTCATGCATTGTCATCCAATTCTGAACTGTGTGCTAAATTTTAAGTTTGTAGCTAGTCGGGAAGTTAGTTTAAAATCGATTACAAAATTCCACCCGGACAGACACACACGAAGGCAAGTTTATATAAACGTGGTAATAAAATACCTCGCAGTGTCAGCTAAAATAATTATTTTTAATCGTTTTTTAGTGTATTTTACACACTGTAACTAGTGATCGTTTTAGGAAAACTTTGGGTCCGTTTGGGTTATAGACTATTTAGAGAATTCTTTTAAAAAAAACCTTCACAAAAACTTTTATTGTTGAAGCGGACCCTTAAGAAAATATAGTTTATCACTAAAACAACCCCTTCACAAAATATTTTATCGTGAAAATTGTTATTAATTTGCACAAAATCTAGTGTTTCCACCTTCTTTGGTATTTTTCTTACTGCGTGTTAGGTTTTCCTCATTTATATATATTTATTTATTTATTATATATATATACACATATAAATCACGGACTCAATTTTTTAGTTTTCAGTCTATTTGCACATTTTTGTATTTAAGTTGATAAGATACGAATACATAACAACAGAGCAATTTAATATACCAAAATACGCATTGCAGGTAAAGCATGCGCGCAGGTTCAAATTTTGAGGACCTCAACGGTTGATAAGATTATCTTCAACTTCCATTAATAGTAAATGGATTTTATTAAGTTCCCCTGACTAAAGATAATGTCCGATACAGGCTTCCCCCTAATCTCATTATGGTACCTCATGGAAAAGGCATTAATGTTACCCCCTCCTTTTCCTCATCAATTCGAAGTAGTAATTGAGAGTCAGTTACTTTTGCATGCGGGGGGCTACAAAGTTCACCCCACCTACCCAAAAGTATCGCAGATACTTTTTTAATTGAAACCCTAGCACGTGAAGTCAAAAATAAATGTTTAGCATCCAGTTCGTTAATGGTGCTCATTAAATTCTCATGATGAAAGATAAGTAATGAATCGAATTCTTATGTAATTTTTTGCACGGGAAAGACGAAGTGGGTGGCATTTCAATATTTTATTACTTATAACTTGTACGGTTTTCATTCGAATAGCCTAAAAATTCTAGTTTTTTTTTTTTTAAATTTTAATTTTTGACTATTTACATAAGAAATTCCATTTCTCTACGTCTTTTTTGTTAATGCTTCCTGTAGTATAATTACACGCATAAAAATATAAATCTTTGTTAATGCTCTGTATGGTGACTTCTCATGTTCGATACAGGGTTCCCCCTAACCAAAACTAACAGGGGCACTGTTAGTTTTGGTTAAATCCACTAACAACAGAAAGGCTGTTGTGTGTTTGCAGGTAGTGAGTCCCCTGATGAAGTACTGTTCTGCAAACACACATTTATATTTTCATTTTTTAATTGTAAAGATTTTATATATGTCTTATTTCTATTTGATGACTTCGTATTTAACACTAGAAAGACTGAAACTTAGTATATATAAACGTGGTAATAAAATAAAAAATAGGCTATTCTGATAAAGTGTTTATACAATCGAAAATGCACGAGATTGAAGTAACGAGTAAAATGATATCACCCAACAACGAAAAGTCTTAAAGCCTCATTTATGGTAATTGAAACTGGGGTCTTAATCGAAATTATTTACGCTTAAATAAGATGCTGCTATTGTTCTCTTTAGTTGATGCTTTTCTGTAGTTTTTGTCTTTTTTATTAGATGTTGCTTTGCTTTTAATGCTTGTGACAGGTCATCCGGTTGATATTTCATTTTTCAGTTCTTTGTTGCTAATGCGAAAAAGAACTAAATTTTTTTTCAATAATAGTATTTTGTATAATAAGATATAATATAGGCTTAAAAAGGTGTAGCATATGGCTCTCAAAGTTTGTAAAATAGAATGTCATTCAAATTTTGCTGATATTTTTATACAATAAATCTCCAAAAAATGTCCCAATCATATTCCTTAGACCAGTGTTCTCCAACCAGTGATCCGCGGACCGGTACCGGTCCGTGGATCAAATGGTACTGGGCCGCCCATTTCATTGCAACTGAATTTAAATTCCTAGTTTTATACCCCAAATTAAAAATATTAGTGTTCCATTAAAATTTTATTTGTTTTAAAAAAGGGGGGCCTCTCATTGCAAAGAAACAAGCTCAGGGTTCTCATTGATTTAACGTTCTAGTAAGTTAAAATGTTAAATCACTTTATACTTATTTTTTGGTGTAACTGTATTCTATTTCGAAGGCATGTTTAAATACAATTAAATTAAAATTAATAAATCAAAGTAATCTTAAAAATAAACAATCAACGCCCNCGCCCTCCCAGCGGGCTGAGGTAAAATTATCAAACTTCGACAGGTCCGCGGTGATAAAAAGGTTGGGGAACACTGCCTTAGACGGTTTATTGTAGAAAAATTTTATTCGAAAAATAAGTTTTAATATACTTCAAGTTTTTTATTTTTTGTCGAGAAAAATTATTTCTGTCCCATGCGACGATGTGGTGAAATATGCTGTTCAATACAAAAAACATGGAAGTATATTTGTATGAACACGAAAACTGCCACTCTAACTAGAAAAATGGATTGACCAAAATGGCAATTAAGTTGAAAAATGGATAAATATTCGACTTTTAAAATGTTGTAACATGTTTGGCACGACAGGGAAAATAGCAAAAACTGGTAGTTAATTTTTCTCAAAGTTAATAAAAAGAATAGCTTTTATTTAAGCGTGTCAAAAACATTCTAAAAACATTTTTTACACACCTATCTATTTACTTTAAAATGACAATTTTTTTTCTAATAAATATAAGGTGCTTTATTTTTTGGAATGCGTTCGTATAGTTTAAAAACTGAAAATTGGTACCAATTAGTAAATCAGTAACAGTTGATTTTGCTCCTTTACGGAACTGATTTTTAACATGCTCGCTCAACTTATTCTACAAAAATTATATAGTCTTTTTGCTGTAAAAAGAAAAAAAAAACTTTTATTTAGTGACTTGGCATTTTTTCTAGAAAAAAAAAGAAGCTGAAGCACACAAATTTAAAGAAATACTCAATTTCAAAACAAAAGTATATGTAAAATGTTCTAGTGTACTTTAAATTTAAGAAGAAATGCCAATCTAAAATAAGTCAAATTTTAATCATTTTTAAGATTCTTGGCAGGTATTTACAATTAAGTTTTCTTGAAAATGTTTCTTCACTTTTACTTTTCTGCAATTTCTAAAAAATACATTAGTTTTAATTAAATAAGCAAAAATGTATTATTTTTAATATAAAATACAAAAGTCGTTTTCTCTTGCAACATGTTTGCAGGAATCGAGGCCATTACACATCAAGTATCTTTTGTGCAGTACAATCCAGGAAAGAATATAAATAGAACAGTCTCTTTTCTTTTTTTTTTTAATTCGAGTAAAGTTGTTAAAATTATTTTTTTTTTCGTATATGAAAAAAAAACTTGTAATTTTTGCTCTGTTGCCAAGTGAAAAGTCAACAAAGTATAAGTCGTAAACGTAAACAATTATTCTAAGCCTTTCAGTCGTTAAGCAAAATGGCAAAGTTCGTGACTTTCCGTGCCCGTGGTAGAAGTATAAAAAGAATTCAATTTAATACACAATTACTATATCATTCTTTAAGAATACATCATATTATGAGATTGAAAAATAGAAGAAAGAAAAACTAAAATGCAAGATGTTTTTAAAAAAATAAATGTAAAGGTGTTTTTGTGCTCTATTTTTATCAACAATACTATTAATATAATATCATAATATTAATAAAGTAAATCTCAATAAATTATTTTTTTCCTTTTGAGGCAAAATTTTCACTAAACATATTTTTTGTACTTTTTTGATTATCTGTATTAATTTTGGTCAAAAAAAAGTTTAAAAAAATTATGTTTAGAATTTTTATAATTTGTGGTTATAAAATGCAGCATGAAACACCTGTGTCTTTTTTTCAGTTAAAGGTAAAATATTCCAAGCACAGCTCACTTTCAACAATAATTGTATCAAATTTGCGCTTATTTGCAGTTATTTAAGCCTAAGAGAAGCGAATATTCATCATTGAAATTCCTTTAATTTACAAAATCAATTATTTATAAATTTTTGAATATGAATGAAAATTAAAATTTTCAAACTACTTTTCTGGATTTTATATTTTAGTTCAAATTTAATTCCTATAATCTAGCAGATTTTTTGAATAGACTGTTTCTTATAGTTAAAAAATACCAAAATCTATTTTTTTTTTTTAAGTAATTAGAGCGTCAGAAAAATATATAGAAATGAGTTTAGTTTTGATAAATCTTAATAAAATATTCTTTCGCAGAAAAATAATTATTAAAAATGCAAACATTTTTCTGATTGTAACCTTTTCATTTATTCTTTTAAAATATTAACAACGCGTATGTTTGATATTGAAATAATGTGTACTAATCGTCCAATAAAATAATTTGAAAACTTCAGCTATTTTAAAAATATTTTAAGAAATAATGCTAAAAATTTAAAAAGGGTACATAAGCGCCATAGCAGTTATATAACGCATTAATATACGTTAAAATGAATTCAAGTTAGATCTGTTTATAAAACTGCGGCTAAACTTAAAAATATAAATTAAGTATTTATACAACATACTTCAGATACTAGAACATTGAAGAAAAAAAAAGAAAAAAAAGCAGCAAGTCAAACAGCAAAAGCAGAAATCTCTACAAAACACAAAAATAAAGCCAGGAAAAATTTTAAAATTGTCAAAAATTAAAAATATCACTGACAATTTTATTAAAATAGCGCTTGTTTGTGTCACATGAAAAGGTACCCCCAGTATTCGCCAAACGTCATATCACGTCACGTGTGTATATTTTACAGAAGCATACAGTTTAACACGGTATGGACTGTTAACAGTGGTTAATTCGTTTGACATGACCTGGATTCCAAACAAACTCTCTGTGTCAGTAACGAACGTTTATATTAATTGGGCTGTACTGGCATACATGGCGTAACGCCAGAGCAAGGTTAAGCAATATTTTGATTTAGTATCAATAAATTCCCGAAAAAAATAATCTAAAATTTCTGAAAACTACTATGAGGCAAAAATAAATCGAAATTTCTGAAAACTACTATGAGGCAAAAATAAACTGAAATTCCTGAAAACTACTATGAGACAAAAATAAGCAGAGATTTCTGAAAACTACTATGAGACAAAAATAAACTGAAGTTTCTAAAAACTACTATGAGACAAAAGTAAGCTGAAATTTCTGAAAACTACTATGAGACAAAAGTAAGCTGAAATTTCTGAAAACATCTATGAGACAAAAATAAACTGAAATTTCTGAAATCTACTATGGGACAAAAATAAGCTGAAATTTCTGAAAACTACTATGAGACAAAAATAAACTGAAATTTCTGAAATCTACTATGAGACAAAAATAAACTGAGATTTCAGACAACTACTATGAGGCAAAAATAAACTGAAATTTCTGAAAACTACTATGAGACAAAAGTAAGCTGAGATTTCTGAAAACTACTATGAGACAAAAATAAACTGAAATTCCTGAAAACTACTATGAGACAAAAATAAACTGAAATTCCTGAAAACTACTATGAGACAAAATAAACTTAAATTTCTGAAAACTACTATGAGACAAAAGTAACACATGTTAATAACATATATTTTTTTTAAAACAAATTATACTATCAAACAAAAGTTGGAAAATCCAGCACTATTTCTATACAACAAATAATGTAGACAAACTTTTTTAAAACATTTCATGTAACCTGAAGAAAAGGATCTTGTGTTACTATTATTATTTTTAAAAAATACAGATTTAATTCAGTTTTTTAAGAATTTATTAACTGGTTCATTCATAGCAACAGTTGCCATAGTAATGCACTAACCGTTTAAAATATTTATGACAATAACCAGTTTTCTCAAACTTACATAAGTATATGAATCTATGTTAATAATTATATTAATAATAATATTAATAATTAATATTAATAATATTAATAATGAAAAAAAAACAGTTTTGAGAACTGTTCCGATATTCATTATGCTACAAAAGAATTAAAATTCGATTCATGGAACGAGATAGGCCAAAACTAGGTCAATATATTTTTTATGAATGCAATGCATATTGAAATTAGATTTGGAAGGATCCTACTAAACTAAGAAGACCCGCTCGTAATTTGTCGCGTATATTAATATTAGAAGATTAAATCCATCGCACATATCGAACATTAAAACATCTCGATTTTGGTAATTAGGTGCAATTCATTGAATGTATTAATTCGAGTATAAAAGAACGATTCGTATTTTTTTAATAATTTCTGCAATTTAATTCTTCCTCCTTCAGTATTACCTTTGAGCAACAAAATGTTGATGAATTTTCATTTTTGGTTTGAGGAGGATTTTTTTGTAAAATTGCATGGCAACTCTGCTTTTTACACTGATGGTGTAAGAAATTGCAGACTTGATCGTTTATCTCTAGAGCTACAGGACCGATTTTAATGAAATTTGATGTGTACATGCAATGATACAATACAAAACAAATAACCATTCAACAAATGTAATACACACGCATGATCATGCGTAACACTCGTTAGAGTCGGAAGGTATGAAATTGCCACAGAACAGTTCAGACCAATTGCTACAGGAAATAATAAACTGCCTTATTTTAAGCATGAAATTAAGCTGCGAGGCCTGTATATTTGTACGAAGGAACCATACCCTCTATTAACCCATTTTTTGTTTGTTTATTCTGCAAAAGTATTTCATACCTTTCGACTTCAACGAGTTTTACTCACAATCATGCGTGTGCATTACAATTGTTAAATGGTTATCTATATTATATAAAACGCTAATACATACGTATGTATCAATAAAACCGATGATATTTCTTTTCTCGCGTTGGCAACAGTTTTCATTTTTAATTGATTGGATTCGGCGCGCAGGAGCACGTATTGAGCATCATATGGCTAATCTATATTATATAAAACGCTAATACGTTTTAATTGATAGGCGTCGGCGCGCAAGAGCACGTAGTGAGCATCATATGGCTAATCGTGTGAATTTTCACCGAATTGTCAAAAGAATTCTCACAAAATTATCTTCATCGAAGCCGATGCTTTACATCCGGCGTTCAGTACTATTTCATATTGTTTTACAACACATGGTTTTAGCCCTCTGGTGGGAAAGACTTTAAAACAAAACTTACAACAGTTACTTTTCTCAACAACTGAAATTTAGAATAGTGTGCTTAAGAAAAATATGTGAACTGTTTGTAATTTCAAATTAATATTGAAATGCACAGGTTTAGAATTTTCTACAGTGAAAAGTTTCCAGAACTTCAGTGTTCAAAAAAGTGTACAAAAGCTAGACGTTAAGAACGTATCCAATGAGCGAGCAAAGCGAGAATCGGATTGCGAAAGCAGTTCCGGGGGTTGGCGAGCGCCAGCGAGCAGGGGGCGAAGCTTCCTAGTTTAGTTTGTATTGTATCAATGTATGTACAGATCAAGTTTCATTAAAATCCGATCAATAATGTAACTGTAAGTACATTTCTTTAAACAAAAAAGGAACAGGTAAAAAAAAATGTTGTAAAACACACATTAAAAATATTTCTTTTCAAAAAACAACAATATTAATAAAAGTGTCACAATAATAATAGATTATTATCCTTGTTGTGGCCCACTTTACTATACTTCTACACAAATAATAACTCCAATTTCTTTGGGATTTCATTCCGTTTGAGGAATGAATGAATAGGAAGTTACTCTCTAGTTTGTAAGAGATTGCACGTAATTTGTAATAGTTGCACTGAATTTCAAAATAGATACGAAATTTCTAAGTTTTCGAATCTAAAGTTTTCGCTTGACGGAGTGCCAAATAAAATGAGTCAAAGACTTTTCTTAAAATCTACTTCAACTGATAAATTTTGACCTTTCTTTACCACTACATCGGAAGTATTAAATTTGACATTGACGTTAAAAACGTTGATTTATATTTCTGTTCTCAGGCTAGAATGTATGGAGTGTTTCGTAGAAAATAGATAAAATTAATTTGGTATAGTTCACGTGAATTCAAAGTTAAAAGATAGTCTACTTTATTTAAAAAAAAAAAAAATAAAAGAATAATAATAAAAGAAGTAATAAAAATTTTTTGTATATAATAAATACTCGTGAAAATAACGAAAAAATTTCTTACTTACTATTTTTGCCCATTTCAGAAGTACTCTTATTTTTTTTAATGAAACTGGAGTACCTTATGTATACAAAAGGGTACCTATTACCGCAAACTGCCTTGGATTATGGGATACCTACTAAAATACCTAAGAGGACACTCTGTCATTCTAGATATGAGGTTCTAAAGATACGTTTCTATAAGTCTAACACATGAATAATTAAATAAGTACTTATATTAGATAAAATTACGAAAAGTCAGTAATTCTCAACATTTTGAGTTATTTTTTAAATTGTAGAGCAGCAAAAAAGACGAGAGGGGCTACATTGGCCTCATTCGTCTTTCTAGTGTTAAAATATTATTCTTGATTGCATCTACGTTTTATTGACATCTTTCTTCTACAATTACTGCTCACATGGGACCAAGTATATTCCTTTTTACTATACCATACCATTACTATACCATTTCCTCCTAATGTATACCATACATTAGGAGGAAATCCTTCATTTAAACAGCATTCCCGCAACAACCCGTTGTGGACCAAGAGGGTCATGGAGGATAAAGTTTAACAATTTCGTGATTAATGGCAGGATTATGGCTACGTGGTCAGCACTGCGCACAGGCCGCCTTTACTTCACAGGCAAGCTGGTACCGATCGAACTGAAGCTGGGTGGGCTTCAACCCCAGTTCTACACAATGACAGCCCAGTGAGCCCAGATGGCTCCGATAGAGCGTTCGCCTTCCCATGAGGTTAACCAAGTTCGAATCCCAGAGATGGCTGGTTGATAGGAATTCCGCATCCAGCTCTCACCGATCACAGTACTGACGTAAAATATCCTCAATGGAAGACGAATCATGGGTTAGAGTCCCCTTGCCGCCTGGCAAACCGTGAGAGGCGTTCGTGGTTTTCCTCTCCATATAACGCAAATGCGAGTTAGTTCCATCAAAATGTCCTCCAAGATGGCAAATTTCTCCCTATACAAAATCCAAGAGTTCCCTTTTCTGCTGGATTGGGTTTAAAATTTCAAGACTCCGGAGTTGAACATTAGTAGTCGTAAACCCAAAAAATTGAGTCGGTTGTTCAACGACGGTTATGAAATAAAATAAAATGACTGCCCAGAGCTTTAACCATAGAGACATCGCTTAATCCTTAATTTACCAAATGAAATCAAAATGTTACCGAATCATTTTTGTTCCTTTTTGTCTGAAAGAAACATTAAATTGTGTATTCTTTCGTCTCATGAAGTTTTTTTTTCTTTACCATTTTAAATAAATTGAAGAATGTTAGTTAGTCTCTAACAGCAGTAAAGTAGGAAAGTTTTTTTAAATTTTTTTTTATTTGGTGAAAGGGAATTTTTGTAATCTTTATTTAATGTTTTCGAAATTTTAAATGATTGCTAAAATCTCAAAGTTAGCCATCTAGTACCAATCATTCTTTAAGTACCCTTTTCAACGCAGTAGCTTGTAATGTATATTCACGGAGCTAATTGTTCGATTAGATGTTTATAAAAAGCAGGATATAGTAAGGTTATTACCGGAGGGGGCAAAAAAATCTTATTTAAATAAAAGGTAGACAAAAAAAGATTGAAGCGAAATATCCTTTCTTATAATTTAAACCCATGCTTTAATTTCCTTTCATTGCAAATATACGCGGAAATTTTTTTGAAAAAAAATTAGTTACTTCGATAAAATATTTTAAAATGAAAGGAAAAATCTTTAAATTTTAATAATCTAAATTTTTTTGATTTAATTTGTTCGAAAGTCATAGTTTTTTTTCATAAAATATTACTTTGCTTTGGTTAACATATTTTCCTGACAAAAATAGTTTCCTGATAAAAACTTTAATAACAAATTTGATGTTTTAGTTGACTTAGTTGTCTATTAGATGTCCCCTTTGTCTGAATGACTGGGGCCGTAGGTCCCTTTGCCCTCCTGCATATCTTTATTTCAACGCTTTGGCAAATAAAGACAAACGTCTAGATTTGTCGAATGTCACAAATAAATTTCCAACTTCACAGTATAGTGGAAATAGCCGCAAAGCACAGCTGCTATTTATTAATTCGTATTACATTATTTTCATTCATAATTTATTATGAATCATGCTTGCCACCTTTTTACTCCTTTAAATTTCATGCATTAGAAAACATTTTGAAACTTTTATAACAAGCTTAGACAAATCGCAGTTTTTTCACTAAAGTAAAATGAATTAAATTTAATATATCTGGGACCAATATGGAAAAAGGGCACTTAGCTAAACATACTACTAAACATAATATTATATTTGAAACCAATATGGAAAGAAAGACATTTAAAAAATATTTGAAAACTATTTAATAACATGGAAGTGACGTTTTAACGCGAGGCAATTTTTTTAATATTAAAGAATAAATAAATAAAGTAATTGTTTCTAGAAAAGTATACTATTTTCAACTTTTAATAGCAGCTTAACTAGACTTAGGAAATGATAAATTAAATTTTAGCTTCGGTAAAAACTATATTTTTTCTCAACAAAAAAGAATCCAAAAATTTTTCTTCCATTTGTTCCTTCGTTAACTCCGCCATCAATCATTAATCATTTTCTAGAACAAACGTCTCGTTACTCCTCCTACATTCGATACATGGTTATAATTCTGAAAATGAATAAGTAACAAGATAGTTATGTTATTTCGTATATTAAAATGAGGCTAAGGAAAATTGGCATGATGCCAAGACATCTTGCATCCGCTGTTGTTATTTTTGGCTGTCTGACCTAGAACGCATATGGTAGTTTTAAAAAGAACTGTGGAGCGATGAAATTTAATTTTATGCGGGGAGCTATGACTGACCTTTGGTCAGTTGTTAATTGAACGAGGAAAGTAAGATGTTTGTTTTACTACAAAAACGTAATACATAGTTTCTTTCTTTTTTTCTTTCGAAAAATCAAAGAGAAACGAATAAGTGCAAACGAATAAGTTTTTTAATTTTATTTCAGTACATATTTGATCGTAAATTGATTAGAATTCTGAAAAATTCTTTTTTTTATTTCAGAATATAATTACAGAATTTTTTCACATACTAAACTATTTATTAAGTACAGGGACAGATAAAATGGAAAGAATTCGGGCCTGTGCCCCGGATTCCCACTCAAGAGTCCCAAATGATTTTTCAGTATATATTTTTGTGTTTTAAACATATTTCCTTTCTGCATTTGCCCAATTCAAGGACAAAATTATTTTTTATGACTATTTTGAACAGAAGTGCATCAAAATCATTACTACTTTAAGCAGCTACTAATAGATAATATTATACGTTTTTTCTTTAGCTGAAGGATTTCAGTATTTGCAAATTGTTCTCACAATATACTCTTCTCTAAAATAAAAGATGATTATCATTAAAAGTAACAGTAATACCGGAAAAATATTTTCGCATTATAACTAAAACTAATTTCTTTTTTAGAAAGTTTCAAAATTAGGATCGAGTATGCAATGCATGAATCTTTAGGAAGTATTTTCATTTTCTACTTAATATTATGAAACAAGTGGTTTCTTAATCATTTTCGAACAATCAGAACAGAACTCTACTTGTTATCAGCCAAAGCGCCATGATTGGTGCATGCGTTACAATTATTTTAGAACATTAAACCATACAACTCTACTCTTTTAAGTTATTTTTTTTATGATTTTGATGCAAATGACGAACAAACTGTTTAATACATTTTTTTCTGGCTAACAAAAACGTTAAAAAACCGTTCTAAGTAACATTGCTGATCAATAAGGAATGCCAATAAACGATTAAAGCTGGTGACATTTTTCCTCAATAACGACTATCGCTATTTTTCTAATCAATAGTAAGAGTCAAAAAGGTTTGCATCCAATTTTTATTTTTTAGACAGTTGCAAGACTTGTAAAGCAAGTCTTTAAGTTTTATTTTCAGATTATCAATATATGTTGTAACACCAAGCGTCAAAAGGAAACTTTTCGAAGTGTTATTGAGCTAAGATTTAGATTAAACAAGCTTTCGTCATACCAACTTAAAAGCTGAAATTGTAAGAAAACACTGGTAATAAAACTATTTCGTTTGTTTGTTTTCGGATGAAGTAAAATATTTGTGACTACCAAGACTTAACAACAGTTAATTTGTGATTTTCATGCGAAATCTCTTGATTTCGTGATTTTTTTAAGGGGTAAAGAAAAATTATGAAATCTTTACCATTCTTAATTATAAATTGTCCACTGCTATTCACTTTTTATCAAGTCAGAAACAGTCCTACTATGTTATAACTTTTTGACAAATCTTGGTAGCCATAAACGTTTTTTTTCTTCCGAAAACAAGCTGAAAATGGAATGGTTTTATTGCCAGTTTTTTCTCTTTTCCGTCTTACTTTCAACGTTCTGGTTTTTAGATATTTAAAACAGTATCCTGTTGGAAGAACCTTAAATATTTGTAAACAAAAGAACTCGAATGTATAACTGACAGTAGTTAAAACCCCATTACAGTTTTACACCCTTGAAAAATTTTTATAACTGCTACCAGAAAAAAAATCATTTTCAAAAACATTACCTCTTTAATATACGAAATGTTCCCTTTTCACCATGTTCAAACATATCAGATTTTAAAATTTAATTAGATCCAATTTTAACCGAGTTATGTCGGTTTTAAGCCTGTCAATTTCACTTCAACCTAATTTACAACGTGGTAATGCGAAAAACACCTCTTGCACCAAACATTTAAATTAAGCACTCGTTCACTAATAATAACATTTCGGAGTTTTTACCTTACTATAAAAAAAATTCTAATACTGTTTAACTATCTTGAAAATTTTAGAATTTGTTTATTGCTTATTATAATCTGTCCAAGATTAAATCACATGTAGAATAACGATTCAATTTAAATTAATTACAATGGAGTTACTTTTGAGAAAATTTCGACAATTTTTTAAATAAACTAATAAAAAAAAAATTTTCAAAAATAAAAATCCAAGTAAAATTTGATTTAATCTTGACGACGACACACATAAGGCCTTAGCGAAACACCTTCAATTAGCGAAACACCACCATTTTTAGCTGTGCAAGGATCCATTTGATAATGATGAAAAAATTCAATATTTTTTTTGAAATTCAATATTTTGTTTTTAACGGGGATCCGAAATTAAGGACTTAGTCTTCCCTTTTTTGATCTTTCCTCTCAAGCTTCGAAACAAAAAAGAAGTGAAATAATCGCTACTCATACCAAAAAGAGATTCATTACTTAGAGATTTAACAGAAAAAAAGAAAAAAAAGCCAATTACTATGAACAAATATTGTGAAATATAAAATTAATCGGCGAAAGTTAAAACATGGCATTACAGATTGTGATAAATTTAAAGAGAGAGATTAACTTTTTATAGATTTTGATTTCGTTAGAAGTGTGTACTGAATAAGATTCTATGGACAGATTTAATGATAAAAATATTAGAGAAATAAATATAAATTTAGAAATTTAAAAGCTAGAAAATAGGGTAAATGCCTAAAATGGCATAACACTCATCCTTAATATGAGCTAAACTGAAAGTTCATGTTTCGGACTAGTCTTTAAATAAAAATTTAAATAAAGACAAACGTATAAAGGAATTCAGATTTGGAAAAGCTTACTTATATTCTGTTGAAACCTTTCTTCTGCTAAGAATTTGTTTGTATTTGCTAAGAATTTGTTCTGCTAAGAACATTTTGTAACTCCGAAATTCAATTATGTTAGATTAAGGCTAAAATTATAATAAGATGTAAGGCTTAAATTCGTGGAAACATATATCTCGAAGGCTAATTGGAAAACTCACTTCGCAATGTGCCCAAAACGTCTCCCTGCAGTAAAAGCCTAACAAATTATGTTGGCAGCTTGAAAAGAGCTGGATTTTCCAATTAGTCTACGACGTATGCATAATTTGAAATTATCTTTCTAAACTGTTTATACTTCATTAACCTTAGCACAAAAATGTCTTTTATGTAATGAGTTTGAACGTATTATATCTCGAAGGCGAATTGGAAAATCCAGCTATTTGAATACTCACTTTGCAATGAACCCAAAAGTCTTATTGCAATAAGCCTACAAGTGTCGTAGGTAGTTCGAAAAGAACGTGGTTATACAATTAGTTAACGATACATACACAATTTGATATTACCTCTACAAACTGTTTATACTTCATACCCAAACACAAAGATTTCTTTTATCTAGTGAGTTCGAGCCCTTATCGGCTGGAACCCAGTGGATAAAAAAAAATTTGAGCTTGATATTGCATTGAAAGAATCAAAAATCCATTGTCTGAATGCGTTTTTGATATTTAAATACATACAAAAACGAAAGATGAATAAGCGTGAGAAAGGAGGGTGAAAATACATGCAGGAAAACAAATTAAGAAAGATAAGCTGAAATATATTGTATAATTTTTAGGAACATTTTCTAGAAATTGACAATACACACATGGTGAGCCGTGTAGGATAGAGCGATCGCCTCCCAAACAGGTGAGCCGGGTTCGAATCCCACCAATCGCTGGTCGAATTCCGCACCTGGCTCTCATCGACCACAGTGCTGCCGTAAAATATCCTCAGTGGTAGACGGATCATGCGTTAGAGTCCCCTTCTTGTCCGGCTAACCATGAGAGGTTTTGTGGGTTTTCTCTCCATGTAACGCATCAAAAAGTCCACCTTGGAGACCAGTTTGTCCCAATGCTCGATACAGGAGTTCCCTTGTCATCAGGAATGGGTTCAAAATTAGAAGGTTACGGGTTTGTACATTGATTGTAGTCAATTCAGATTTGGATCAATTGCTCAAAACCGGTTATGAAAAAAAATACGCATACGATTGATATATTTTTTTCTAGTAATTTAACGACAGCTTCTGTAAAAAATTTCAATTGAATTTTTTTCAAAAATATTTGTTTGTTTTGGTATGAGAATTTTTATAAAAAATACAGAAAAAGCTTAACTATTATAATGGTAAATTTGTTTTGAATATACAGGGTCAGTCAGAACAAGAAGGAAAATATTATAGAGGAAGTAAGGCACATCATAAGAATTATGGATAGGAATCCATGACTGAAAATGCCATCATACGCCGCTAGGGGTGCTCTCATATTATTAAATCTTTCTTCGTTTGTCTTCAAATAGGTACTTTTATTTATCTATTTTATCTTGATTTCATGTTTTCTCTTGATTTCATGTTCATTCTAATTTAAAGATTTGACATTTTCGGTCTTGGATTCCTGTGCAATTCTTAATCCTTATGACGTGTCCCTCCCTACTCAGAAGTTTTGCAGTTACGTAGGAACAATTTTTCTCTAAAATAGTCTATATCGAAACGATAAACAACAATAATGTAAATTTAAACAAAAATTCAGGTTTATTGGAATGGTAGAGTTTTACAGAAAATATTCCTGTGTTAAACTGTTTTGAGACCAACAACGTTTCAATGCAACTTAGTTTTGAGAAAAAGCCGTATTTACGGCTTATTGTTCTTTCAACAAAAAGGACATTGTTAAGATAGCAATGTTGAAGGTTAGCACAAATAGTTTTTTTTTAAAAAAAATCATAGAAATATTTTGAATGCTGCAAGAATAAGTACAAAAATTGTTTTAGAATTGTTATAAACTGACCTTTACTATATAAAGTAGAAACTGAGATGTGTTATTATTGGTCGAAAAACGTGAAACGACCCTCCCTGATGGAGGTAATTTAAAATGGAAACGTAAAGATGAAGAAAGGGAGAGTTATAGATAATAAAAATGATAGAAGCCTCAACAAAGTTGTAAAACTGCATTAAAAATAAATCATGATTCATAAGTTAGCCAAAGTAAAGTTCGATTCTGTTGAGATTAAGAAATAAAATAAAAAAAAGAGTTGATAAAGCAAGAAAAAACTAACAAATAAGCAAAAACGAACTAAAATTTTTCATGGGAAAACAGTTAATATTCAAACTTGTATTTTATTTTTTTAATCTTATGTTTTTGGTTGGCTTGCTTCTGAAATGCAAAACACAACAATATTGAATCATTTAATACAATACTTTATTGAAATAAATTTTTGTTTTCAGAAAGTTATTTGTATAAAGTTAAATTCATAAAATGGTATATTTTAGATAATGGTTAGCCTACATGAATAATCGAGTGCAAACCAGAACCTTGTCATTGTTCGACAATTTAAGTTCCCACCGTTTTGTTATACTTTTTAAAGCTTAAAATATCTGAGCATTCCATTTACACTGCCAGTTTTCTCGTCGTTATTAACGCGTTTTTTTTTGTTCTAAGGTTGGTTTAATCACTCTTCATCGAACTCAATTGGACGATTAGAACGAGGGGCGTCTTATGTATCAAAATTTCCATTTTTAAAATTGGCATGCCATTCACGAGTTGTTCTTTCATATATGGCACCCTCTACATACATAAAACATATGTCACTAACAGTATTTGAAGCCTTAAAACCTTGATTAAAAGCAAAAAGTAGTAGGTGTCAGAAATTCTAATTTTTCTCTACTTGACAATCCATTTTAAGGATCTGAAAATTAGCGTAAACTAATTCGAACGAAAATAAAAACGTAGATCCCGAAAGAACAAAACATTCTCTTTCAAATGATCTAAAATATTCTTCCAAAAATATAGCATCTAATGACACACAGAATGTTAAAAAAAAATTTTTTTTTTTAAATCGTGGGAATTTCCTGTTGCCAATGAGCGAAAATTTGTTTTGCGATGTTAAGTACATACTTTTGTTTTTAGAATGAGTATATTCTCATTTAAAATAATTAGAGCAAAATTTTTTTATACCAGCTTAATTACGCACCTCTACTTGAGATTTATTCTCTAATGGACATAATAAGAATTTATCAAAGAGATGGTGATATTCTGTCCTGGTTTTATAGCTACTTTACTTGAGATAAGACTGTGTGCAAAATATCAAATAAATATCTATATCAAATAAAAATATCAAATAAAATTTCCAATATTTGATAGAGTTACATAACTCACATACCAGAAGTTCATCTTGTCCCATAATTGAAAATTTAAAAAAAAATTATGTTGTTGTTGACGTATGCCTGTTTCAGGCAGAGGGGGTGCGATTGTTTGTTTTCCCAGTGGCGCCCTCTATTGCCAAGAATTCGACTTCTGCCACACCATACGTCGCACCCGTTTATAAGGCGGACCCATTCGTACATCCATTCATTCATCCACAGATCGTAATTTTGACCTGAATCAGAGAACGATATATCTCCAATCCAGTACCCCCAGAGGTATTGATTTGTTATGGGAACATTGCGACTCGACAGATTTAACGTGCGTCAGTCACTTTACTACACGGGGAGTCTTCGGCCGGCGGGTTTCGAACCCACGAACTCTCGGACATAGGCCCAACGCCCTACCGACCAGTCTATCCCGGTCCCAAAAAAGGAAAGAAAATTTAATAAAAATGGAATTAAATATCATTTATCCATATTCGAATAAATAATAAATACTTTTATTCGATTTCATAAGTTCTAGATTCATTAGCCTGTCAAGTTATTAATTTCAGTTGCTTTCAAAATGCTAATTACCCCTTTTTTACCTCCTAGTCACTTCCCTATACTCAATTTCGATTTACAAGTTTGCTTACGTTGCAAATTCGTTCCAAGTATGGAAAGTTAAACAGACAACTTTTCAAAATTATATTTTCTTATTACAAATAGAATCGATAAATAGATTACATATCACTCATAGAATCGATTGACATCGAGTAAATTATAGATTTAACAAAGAAGATTATCAATTAAACTAGTTAGTCTAACTCTTTCATAGGAACTTAGTGAACTTATAAAAATATAGTGTTGTTTTTAAGTCAAAATATCCTATTGATAAAACTCTCTAAACATAAAAAGTAAAACATTAAATTCAAAACGCTAATAAACCATGAAAGTAATAAGTTCTAATTATTGATTAAATTACTTAAAATTAACTTTTACTAATACTAATACAGTTAAGCCTGTATAGTCTGCCACTCTTTGATGTTGATTGTGTATTGAAGTTTATCTTAATAATCAAGTCCCTAATTAGAAAAAACAATTAAAAACCCTCTTTATAAGTTGACCACTCTCCTAGAGGTGAACCATAAAATTCTGGTCACGCAAGTGTTGAACTTATAAAAGTTTCGCGTGATATTTCTCTTAAACGATCCTAATAACTAATAGTAGTTTTCCACGCATAAATTTAAACTAGAATATTTAACGAATTACTCATAAAACAGATAAATTTACCGATAAAAGACAATTATTATCAGTGATCAGAGTAATAATGATCTTTAATAAAAATCTCTATGATTGTTACACGTAAACATTAGTCCAGTTTTTCGTACATAGTACTGAATATCATACTAAGTTGAAGACTAATGAATAATTGTAGTTTTCCGCTCATATAATTTAAGTTATATATTTTACGTAATCATAAAAAAGATAAATCTACATATAAATGACAATTATTATCAGTGATGACGCTATTTAAAAAAAAATCTTTTATTTAATATTATGAATTTTGATGATTGTCACATAGGAACATCCACATGTAGAAAGTTGAATCAGAATTTCATACTAACTTGATGATAAAACTATTCTACCGCTTGTATAAAATGAAGATAAAATAAAGTTATTCTCTCATTCTCGCATTCGAGTTATCTTTTTCGGAAAGAAGTATCAGATCTGATAAGACATTAGTTACTTTTTATACAATTGTTGGCTGTTTTCTTCCTCTTTCTCTGTAGGTTGTTGAGACAATGCTGGAAGATTGCCATACGGCATCCCCTGTCTGGAGCTCATTCATCATTTTAGTTTTACGGAGATATAACCCCGTTCCAATTGATTGATTTTTTTTCTTCTTCTTTTCCTTTCTTTTTGTTTTTGGCCTCCTTTTCTTTTCGTCACGTGATTACCGACTCCGAACATTCATGCATTGCGAACAGGGACGGTGATTGAGGTTATGGCGGATTACATATCTGATACCTGTCCGCGGATATGCTGTGGATTAAGATTATATCGAACTGGAAGGGCTACTTAAGTTACGGTAGTCCGTTATAAATAAATCGCAGGAAATTTATGCAGTCTTAAAAAGTAAATTATTCTTCATTATGTATTTTAAAACAAAAATGTAAAAATTTTCCGTCGCGCTGAATGAAATGAATGAATTTTACGACCTTGCTGTGACCATTGAACATGGTACATGGACATGGAAATTAGACATATTTGACAAACTTGGTACATGGATAGATTTTACAAACTTTCACCATCTGTCATATTTAACAATATTCGGTAATGAGTCGTGGTGGCTCGTCGAATAGAGCGCTCGCCTTCCAAATTAGAACCTCAGGTTCCAATCCAGAGCGATGTGCTGGTATATTCGAATTCCGCACCCGACTCGCACAGACCACAATGCTGACGTAAAATATCCTCAGTGGTAGACGGATCATGGGTTAAAGCAGTGTTTCCCAAAGTGTGGTACGCTTACCCCCAGGGATATGGGAACAGTTTAGCGGGGGTACGCGTTCTCATGCGAAATAACTTGCAACAAACGAAAATTTCAAAAACATTTATTTAAAAACAAAGCTAGTCATGAAAATTTACGATTACGTATTTTTCTATTGGCTATTTTTTGCAGAGTTAACAGTTAATAATTAGTGGTGTCAACAGCCAGTAGGGATTTTTAACTTTTGTGCAATTGTTTTATAGTAAAAAATACTTTCATTTTTTTATAAGTGGTACACAGAGTTACGAAAAATTTTGAAAGGGTACGCAAAAGTCATAAGTTTGGGAAACGCTGGGCTAAAGTATTCTTGCCGTCAGGCTAACCTCCCAAAACTGGATCCAGGAGTCCCCTTGTCTTCTGGATTGGGTTCAAAATTACAAGACTACGGAGTTGAATATTGGTAGTCATAAACTAAAAGTTGATTTGACTGTTCAAAGACGGTTATAAAATAAAACTATTTGGTCTTTTTCTACACGGATCATATATTTTACACCTTTTCATATCAAATTGGAGTTTCTTTTGCCACTAAGGAAGTTCTATGCTTTTTCCCTACCGATAATGATTCTTCATTCAAAAATATTCCTCACATTTTTATAATCTTGGAAAAGTACCTTCCTTTGGGAAAAGAAAAATTCTTTTTCGTAGAAAGTGATTCAACTCTGGAATCCCAGAGGCCAAAATAAAAATGATAAGATTAAAATAAAACTAACGTAAAGTGGTTATGCTACTTTCCAAAATAGCTTCTAAAAAACAGCCCAGTCTCCTAGAATGTATGTATTTTGCAGGCAATACAATTAAATTTTATTTGAAAAATTTTTTAAAATGTGTCAAATCTAGTAATGTCCTCTTACATGCGTTTCGCCTTGGCATTGGAAAAATCACGACGAAATCTCTAAATATTTATAGGGAAATTCAAGGCTATAAAAATATTGATTTCTTTAGTGAAAATTACATTTAAACTAATTAAAATTGTTCTTAAAATTTTAAAATTCATTTGTGGTTACCGTTCCTCATGCCACCACCTTTTAGTTGTAATTATTGAACCCGTTTTAAGTTTTCTAAGATCAATAAAATGACGGTAATGATTTGAGTTTGACCTTCTAATAAGCATTGGCGATAACTTGTTAGAGATTATTTTTATTTTATTATTTAAATAAATGCATGTGACCCTAGATTATGAGACCTATAAAGACTTCGTTTTCGTCTAAAATCTTTTTTATGTATTATGCTTTTTTTTTAACTTTCAACACATCACATTCAAGATTAGGAATACAAGGTAAAAAGATAATTTGTTGAAATTAAGAAGTGTTATAATTGTTAAGTATAGGTTCTCATGTAAGCTAAAAAGTTTTTAGTATGAATGTCAATCAAAATTACTATAATATAAGTACAAAACGGTTTTTAGAAATAAGTTACAATTAGTTTAGGTTAGTTGAAAAACGTTACTTAACAGTGTTCCTTATAGTTCAGTTTAAATTTCCTCCTCCCATCAAAACTGTAAGAGTATCCAGTTTTTTTTTTTTTTTTACTTCCTTTGCATTTTTTAAAACTCTAATTACATCTTACTTAAGGAGTTGGCGATATAATGATTGGCGATATAAAAAGCTTTCCCCCCCCCAAAAATAGAAGTTTTTCGAATTTTTTTTTATATTAATCTGAACAATAAGTACCTTTGATATGAAAGAGTTTTGAAATTTATTTTCCTAGTTATCTAGAAATTTTCATACATTTTTAAAATAGAGCTAAAAATATGTAGTTTACTCGATATTTAATGTTCAACTTTTTAAAAATACTTTTACCATTTCCCCAAAGTTGATATCTACGTTTTTTTATAATAGAGAAAACCTAAAAACAGATTTTTCTTAAATGATTCCCCGTCTTGAACGGATATATCAATTCATTACATCTTCGCATCACACCAAAAAACTGTTATGAGCCAATGAAAAATTCCTCTCTAGTATCAAAACTACTGATTGGAACGTTTTGTGTGCACTTTATGTGTTGTTCTATGCTTTACAATCAAAACAAACAGAACCTTATTATTTTTGGATTAAACATAATGCTATCCATTTAAAAGTAATATGTCCTATTCTATTTCCTTTTTTTTATAAATAATTCAAACATAGTTTTTTTTAAAAAATTAGTACCCTCTTTTACATCTTGTCCAATTTGCATCAAATATGGGTGTTTTACATAATTCGCGCATTGCACTATCTTCAATGTAGTCAGTGGACATACCATCATAGGAATGACGCAAATTTATTTGACATATCTAACAGATTTTGTTTAAAAACAAAAAAGTTATCCATTAAAGGAAAAAAAACTCCTGACCATTTAGAAAACTATTACTCATATAAAAAAGGATAAAGACTTCTTCGAGAAGCTTGGTTTAAGTAATTTATGCATGAATTGTTTTTGAAAAAAATCAAAAAACCATTCTTTTTAAATAAAAAAAATAAAGTTTAAAGTTCCGTGCAAATCATGTGCATGACTTATTTAATCAAATGCATCGCATTTCCTGTCATCACAATCTTAACGCAATTACTAAGATGATCCTGCATAAATAAAGAAAAACTTTTTGTGGAAGAAATTAATTAATTAGCGCAAAGTCTCAGATTTATTTTTGAAGTCTGGATTCTAAGTTTGGAGCTAAAAAAGTAAACTACTATGACGCTGTGAAGCTTTTATATTTCATTCAAAAATAATTTTAAAAAAAACTCATCAGCTCGTAATGCGTGTTTATAAAAATGGACACAGATCAAAATGCGTGTTTAAGAAAACGAACACAGTTCACAATGCGTGTTTAAAAAAATTGACAAAGCATTTTATTCCATTTTTCAAACTTCTCGTGTAATTTTTTTTAAATAAACTAATAGATGTAAATAAATTCCTTATGTGATGTTGACCATTTGCCTAAATCACTAAGTAAATTTTTTTTATTAATCTTTTTTGAAAGGTTATTCAAAGTCGACAGCCCTTTTTTCTTCAATGTCACCATTTTATAAATGTCGTCATGTCACCATTCTATAAATTTATAATCGTAGTAATGACGTTGTGCGAATTAGGATTTTTTGAAACTATTTTATCGTTTGGAGATTTCTGATTACGAAAAGATGATTGAATATTAGTTTGTAAATATAGGTAGCGAACCCAAAGTTTGTGACTTAGACACTTAAACCATTTTATCGCTTAGAGATTTCTGATTACGAAAAGATGATTGAATAGTAGTTTGTAAATATACGCAACGAACCCAAAGTTTGTGACTTAGACACTTAAACCATTTTATCGCTTAGAGATTTCTGATTACGAAAAGATGATTGAATAATTGTTTGTAAATATACGTACGAACCCAAAGTTCGTGACTTAGACACTTAATGATTACGCTTAGTGTTTAAAAAATTAGGTACGTAATTCCACCACTTTGTTGCTAAATTTAGTTTGAACATTAAAAAAAAATGCGTTTTTTGCTTTGTCCATTTTTAGGTACAGTGCAGAAGAAAAAAAAAAGAAAAAGCAAAGCCGCTCTGAATAACTTTTGATCTAATAATCGGATTTTCATGTACTAAAACTCAAACTTCATGGTTGATGAGCGTAGACCTGAAATATATGTTTGTAAGGAGGTGACTTGAAATATGTAAATGTCTGCATATGATATTTTAAGTTATTATATAGTCTAATAATTACGAGGAAAACTAATTTTAAAAAGTCGTATATTTAAAGTTCTACTTCTCAGAAACTATTATATCGATTTTGTTAAACTGATGTAAAAAATTTTATATCTTATAATTCAAAATTTTTTCGGCTATCATTATATTAATTCTTAAAAAATAATATATAATCATTCAAAAATATTTTTTTGAAAAAAAATGATCTTAGGATTAACGAATTTTGTAACTGCTTGTATAACTTTTTCAATTCTCTTAAAATTTATCGAGATATAAAGAAATAAGCAAAAAGGTGGAATTAACATTAAGGGGTTCAAACTTTGGAAACATCTCCAGACCAAACTATTGGAACCTTATTTCCTAGATTGCGACTATATTTTGAGGGCTAGGAATCCGAATCTGGTAGTTTACGCTATGTTTTCTCAGAGAAAGTACTTAATTGAGTTCGATTTCGTAACTTGAAATATCGTCTGCACGAATTAATTGCTATTTTTAAGGTAATTAATTTGTGCAGAAATTAAATACTATATTCAAGGTAATTAATTTGTGCAGAAATTAATTACTATATTCAAGGTAATTAATTTGTGCAGAAATTAATTATTATATTCAAGGTAATTAATTTGTGCAGAAATTAATTACTATATTCAGGATAGTTAATTTGTGCAGAAATTAATTGCTATATTCAAGGTAATTAATTTGTGCAGAAGTGAACTAATAAGTTTGAGTACTAGTACGTGAAAATCTGGATTAAAAGTTTTTCAGGACAATCGGTAATTTTTATTTATTTATTTTTTTTTTTATTTATTTATTTATTTCTTATTTTTTTTTTTATTCATTAATTTTTTATTTATTTATTTATTTTTTGTTTATTAATTTTTTTATTTATTTATTTATTTTTTATTTATTAATCTTTTATTTATTTTTTATTTATTTATTTTTTATTTATTTATTTATTTATTTTTTATTTATTAATTTATTTATTTACTTATTTTTTATTTATTTTTTGCTCATTGCTCTTTCTTAAATTGGAACCCCCGGGGACATAACATAAGCAATGGATTCCAAACAAACCATCGGAGAAATTGCAATTCAATCCGACTCCCATTCTTGAATTTAGGAAATAGAACCTCCACCAAATCGTAATGTGTCAAGACTCGACCTGTTTCAGCGATTGTGTTCATCTCAAAATGTATTAAAACAGAAAAGTTTACGTGGTTAAAATCAAATATCATTTTATTTTTTATTTGTTTATTTTCAGTCATTCGCTAAGTAGCTTCATAATCGGCTTTACAAAATTAATTGTAGTAAAAACGGACTCTTCGCAAAATATTTTATCATGGAAATATACCCTTAATTTCATATTTTTTTCAAAAAAGAAAAGAATTCTTTACAAAACTTGTAAAAACGGATATGAAAAATTTGTTGGAGTTTTTTTTTTCTTTCTTATCTTTACAAAAACAGATGTTAAAACGCAAAAACTATGTTTTTCACAAAAACTGATCCCAAACAGAAAACTCTTCAATTCTACAGTAATTATGGATTCAGAAAATGAGTAAATTATGAAAATTATGAGTAAAATTATGAGAATATTATGTTTCCTACAGTTAAAAGAACAGGATTTGTAACAGAAAGTTTAGGGGAGAAGTTATCACAGTTTCTTGTGATTTTTCACGAAATCACAAAAAACATTATACTACAGTCAAACCCCGCTATAGAGAACCTTCAAGGGTCCGAAATTTCGGTTCACTATAACCGGGAGTTCACTATATCCACTACGCAGGGAATTTCACCAATGGTTCCCAAACTCCTCCCTTTTATTACTTTATATTCACATAAATGACTGAAAAATATTATGTAGTAGCAAAAAATGTGTTATTTTTCATCACTCTTCGCCTTGCGTACAAAAAAAAATTTGTAATCTTTAGCTGATGGATGAGCAATCCTCAACATCAGATATGGAAACACTTCCCGACTCTCAGATAATTTTTCCTGAATTTCTGTTATTCCGCTTTTTAAACCTGTCTAACCAGCCATTTGAGCACATAAAAGTAGTTTCTATAGATGGTTTTAAAAATCGGTATATGTATTTATTTTGAAGTAAAAATTTCATAATTATTACAAAGAAAATGGGGGGGGGGTAATCAGTTGAAGACAGAAAAAAGTTCATTATATCCAACTTCCTCACTTTTTTCGTTCACTATATCCACTAAAAATAGCATTATACTTGTATAGCAAGGCACGGGACCGAGCATTTCGTTCACTATATCCGGGAGTTAACAATAAGCCGTGCTCACTATAGCGGGGTTTGACTGTATTTTCAAAAAAAATACAAAATTATAAATATATTTTTTATAATTTCACGAAAAGAAAGACCTTTTACAAAAAGAAAAAATAGTTTAAACGATATATCAGATTATATGAAATAGTAATATTGCACCATAATCGCAATACAATTCGTAAATTACTTTTTAAAAATTTATATATATTTCAGAATTATGTATAAAAGGATCATTATCTGATACATTCTAATATCCTACAATAATAATCTCGAAATTGCCAATATGGGGAAAAACTCCTGATTAAATAATAAATGTCATGAAACTATGAATCATCTAATCTAACTTCTAATTCCCCAACGTATACATGGAATAAAAAAAACTTTGATTAACAAAAAGAGAAAAAAATAAAACGTTTCTGTAGACTCAAATCATCTGTGAGGGGGGGATACATTAATAATGTCATTTCATTGTTGATGGTAAAATTCTCATTAGGGTGTTCCAGGAAAGGGTGTAGAGGAGGGTGGGTCTCTCTAATAGAACTAGACAGTCATAAGGTTTCTATTTTCCTCCATTTCCTATTTTGCAGACTGGGGATCGCTTGATTGGGTTCACTAAGAGAAGCCATGTTTTTCAGACGATGGTGAAGTGGTATTTATTTCTAGATTCTATTTTATTAAACAAATCTATAGTTTCAGAAATGCCTACTCGCACTCTCTAACAGTGAACAGATTTTTGTAAAATTCTTTAAATGGTAATACTCACACGACAAAATGCCTTCGACAATTAGTAATTTTATTGATCTCGTGATAAACAATAAAAGCTTGCGTAATTATTTCTATGTTTTTCACGTAATTTTTTAATCCTATTCATCAAAAAAACAACCACGAAAAATAATGTAATAAACACAAATAAAACGTCAATGATTCGATACTGATGAAAGTACTTTTTGAATGAACAAGGATATAAAGATAAAGCTGACGATCGTTTCGGTACTATAAAGAAGTATTACCATCATCTGTCCTGAGTCGTTGACAAAAGGCTGAGTCATACTAAAACAAAATTATTTCTGTGTTCTTCACGTAATTTTTTAATCATATTCATAATAAAAACAAATAAGAAGAATAATGTAATAAACACAAATAAAACGTCAATGATTCGATACTGATGAAAGAACTTTTTGAATGAGCAAGAATATAAAGATAAAGCAGACGATCGTTTCGGTACTATAAAGAAGTATTACCTTCATCTGTCCTGAGTCAGTGACAAAGGGCTGAGTCATACTAAAACAAAATTATTTCTGTGTTTTTCACGTAATTTTTTAATCATATTCATAATAAAAACAAATAATAAGAAGAATGTAATAAACATAAATAAAACGTCAATGATTCGATACTGATGAAAGAACTTTTTGAATGAGCAAGGATATAAAGATAAAGCAGACGATCGTTTCGGTACTATAAAGAAGTATTACCTTCATCTGTTCTGAGTCAGTGACAAAGGGCTGAGTCATACTAAAAAAAATTAATTATTTCTGTGTTTTTCACGTAATTTTTAAATCATATTCATAATAAAAACAAATAAAAAGAATAATGTAATCAACACAAATAAAACGTCAATGATTCGATACTGTTATAAGTACTCTTTAGTACCAAAACGATTGTCTGCTTTGCAAGTTAGTCGTCTTTAATCTACCACAAGCTTATTTATCTCTTAATACAACAAATGAACAAGGTTATAAAAATAAAGCACTCGATCGTTTTGGTACTACAAAGTAGTATTACCTTCATCAGTCCTGAGTCGTTGACAAAGGGCTGAGTCATACTAAAACAGAATTATTTCCATGTTTTTCACCTAATTTTCAATCATATTTATAATAAAAACAAAGCTAAAAAATAATGTAATAAACACAAATAAAACGTCGATGATTCGATACTGATGAAAGTACTTTTTAGTACCGAAAGGGTATAAAGATAAAGCAGACAATCGTTTCGGTATTATGAAGAAGTAATACCATCATCAGTGCTGAGTTGTCGACCTTAAGAAACTTGTTCATATTTGCTTACAGCTTTTTCTTTTTTTTTTAACTTTGTTTTCCTATTAGCATAACGGCTACCAACACTAAATATTTTGTTACTCGCTTTAAGTAGTTATTGAAATAAGTATTATGATTCTAGTTGTTGATATGGCTTCCTAGGCCCATATGGAACTAGAACAAAATTCGATCGAAATTCTGGTCACCGCTCGATTGATTCCAAAAAATGTCTTTTTCCTATTCTACTGGAACGTTTCGAACGTTTTTTATCACGTGACTAGCACGATAGTTTGATTTCGCCGGCTAAGTTCGATTGAATTATTTCTGACCAATTATAAAGCAGATACTCTCCTTAGTGGGGAGAAATCATCAAGGGACGATTAATAAAAATTTGATTATTTGTTCGTATTATACCTCTCCGAGATAATTTCATGTTAATTATACTCTTGTTAAACAATTGGATGCTAGTTTTGTAATTAAGCGATGAAAATCATTACTTATAAAGAAATTTCGGCCCAGAAATCCGAAACTACGGTTCAATCTTTATCAAAATTCGCTTTTAACTCATGTTTGTCGTTTATTACTTCTAAAAACAAATCGACATTACTTAAATGAATTATCATTTTTATAAGGTAATTGCATTAACTCATTAAAGTCCTTAAATAAATGCTCTTGATGTAGACTCAAGTTGTCTGTTCTGATTTTGTTCCATTCTGGATGTGTGATACATGAATATTTTTAAATTTTCAAAAGAATGGGAATCTAGAATTAAATGACACATGAGCCTGATGCGATTATACAGCGCCAAACTCTTCTTTTTAAAATACATAAAATATATTTTTAAAATGCAAGGTAAAAAAAACAAAAACAAGGGGAGTTAGAAACTGTGCCTGATGCTATAACAAGAGATTTAGGGAGAATGAAGTAAAGAAAATAGAAAAGTCATCAGAGTACAATAAAATGACGGATACCCTCTTCATTTGACGAAGACTATTCGTTAATGAGTACAGAATACAACATACAGTATTCCTCTTCTCTTTAATATTGAAAGGAAGCATTTAGCCACTATATTGCTTTTCTTCAATGTTGAAAAAAATATATATCGTCAAAAAAGGAAGAAAGAAAAAAAGAAGAGTAAAAAAATAGTGAAATTTAAAATATGAGTCAAAACTTCATAAAAAAATGTATTTAATGATTCTTTTTTAATTTTTATAATTACAAAGCGGCATCGCAACGGAGATTCACAAATTCAGAAGAAGAAAAAAAAAACTTAATATTAGTTTTTTGTTAAAATTAAAATTTCGTGACTCATACAGAAAAATAAATAAATAAACATATGCGTCACTTGAGTTCGAAAATTTTCCTTCAAGATCAATTTTCGAGGAAAAGAGTTCTGAGTAAATATTAATTTTGGAGGTACAGGTTCGTAATCTGCTTGCAAAAGGACCACCTGGTTAGTCTGATAACTTTCGCCATTATGATTTATACACCAAGTAGCTTTATTGTCCGCAAAACTTTCATTTATATGTTAATGTTGGCAGCGAGTATTGTTTTACGTAAAATGAAAGCTTTGTTTAGCATGTAAATCAAATCGCAAACATACTAGTTAATTTAATCTAACGCAACTGTATTGCTGTTTTATTATTAATAATGTGAAAATAGTTGAGAATGTCTGGAAAGTAAGAATGAATAAAATTTAAATAAATCTTATACTTTAATCGAAATGTGTTTTGCTACAGTCTGTCTCGAAAATTTAATCACATCAACAAAATTCGTTAATACTTATACAACTGAAAAATATGTGACGAAATAATAGGTAAAATCTAAAATTATAACCAAATAAAATGTTATCAGAAAATGGTGTTTAATTAAAACTTGATTTTATTATTTAATATTGTGATTTTTAAAGACTTTGCTTCGCAAGAATTCGATGAAGTGATCTCCTTCGAAACATGAAGGCAGGCAGATTATTTCTAACCAAAAGCACACACATTGCAGAATTCACAGAAACGGAAGTTTAGAAAAGTTATAAGTTAAAATCCGAAAAAAAAGGTGTTTCAGAAATTTCTGACATTTTAATTAGATCGATATCAAGATTAGATTTCTAGTATTTTAATTAGATTGATATCGAGATTAGATTTCTAGCATTTTAATTAGAACGATATCGAGATTAGATTTCTAGCATTTTAATTAGATAGATATCGAGATCAGATTTCTATCATTTTAATTAGATCGATATCGAGATTAGATTTCTAGCATTTTAATTAGATCAATATCGAGATTAGATTTCTAGCATTTCAATTAGATCGATATCGAGATTAGATTTCTAGCATTTTAATTAGATCAATATCGAGATTAGATTTCTAGCATTTTAATTAAAACGGTATCGAGATTAGATTTCTAGCATTTTAATTGGAACGATATAGAGATTACATTTCTAGTATTTAAATTAGATAGATATCGAGATTAGATTTCTAGCATTTTAATTAGTTCGATATCAAGATTAGATTTCTATCATTTTAATTAAGCGAAGTATTTATGAAGTGAAGAAAAAAGATGACTGGAAAACTGAGGTGTGGATGGTCGCAATCTACAAGTGATCAGACCGATAGGCAAATTCGGAGATAAGTATCAGGACAAGATATGTCAATTCTCAAGATGTGTCAATTATCGGTGTAGCAGAGTCTATGGACACTATTCTTAGACATATTCGAGAATGCAAATGTATCATTAAAAAAAAAAAATTACATGTCTTGAAATCCATGTCGATCAAAATCCAAACCATGTCTTAAAACACATTTTAAACTGGCAACAGTGAACTGGGTAAAAAAAAAATCACATGACGTGTTGCAATAAATGTTTATCTGCACTATTCAATGATGAGAAAAAAATGGAACTTAAATGGTCCTGAGGGCTGGAACTCATATCGGCTTGACATTCAAAAAGAGTTAAGTGATTTCGTTAACAGGCAGAAAGAAGGTAAATCTCTAATTGTTTGAGAAGCATTGGGATTTAATGGGAAGGCATCCCAGCATTTCCTTAAGGGAAGACAAATATCTAAACCGTATCAAGATACGCTGCAATAATATATGCTCCCTTTTAAACACCCCCTGGGAGGTTCTGATTGTATATTTCAACAAGACAATGCCTTTCAAACATACTTCACGTTCGAGGAAAAAAAATTAGCTTTCTCAACAAAATGTTCAGTAAGCTTGCCCGTAGCCTAGACCAAGAGAGAGCATTTGGGACATTTTAACCAGCCAAGTATACAGAAATGGTAAACATGCACTGTTGAAGAACTCCAAGAGTGTATCGAGAAAGCATGGTATCATTTCTCTCCAGAAACACATCAAAGGCTAATTACTTCATTAGTAAACGTATATTCGATGTTATTAAGAATAATGGAGGATCAATATCCGAGTAGATTATTTTAAAACTTCTTTGTAGTGTTCTTTTACCTCTTGTGCTTAAACATTTGAGGCAGCCTATTTATTTATTTTAATTTATTTATCAAAGTCATGACAAAATAAATTTTTCTCAGCAAATTATTTATTTCCTGTTTTTAATTACAACACATTGAAATGTCTCTTTGTTAACATTCTGCTGTTGCCTTTAAAAATCAAAATTTCGTTATATTATTCATTTATTAAAAATAAATTTTAAGAATAAAAAAAAGAAAGAAATGGTATTTTGGAATATAAAAAAAATACGGTGGAATTTTTTTTCTAACATTACTTAAAAAAACAAAAAAACAATGTACTTAAACACATTCATATTACTTAAAAAAAACAACAGAAAAGGTTTAAAAAATATTTTCTCTCTATTAAAGGATTTGGGTAAGAAAGAGTTGGTAGTTTAAAAAAAAATCCTAGTTAAAAGACATAACCATCATAATTAATAGTTTTTCACACTTCTAATTTATATTATCGGTATTTATTGTTTTGACCAAAACATTAAATTATAAAAGCAATTTATCGTATCAATGTTCTTGTGAGTGACATGAAAAAAAAACTAATTACATAAAACAACATGTTATAGTTTTGGTTCCGTTAGCGAATGTGATACATCACTTAGCACTAATATGATACATCACTTAGCACTAATGTGATACATCACTTAGCACTAATGTGATACATCATCATCCCACTAGTGCTAAGACTTTTTAATTTTGTGCGTTTTTGAACTGATATAAGACAGCTTATAGTATTGATACAGCTGTATACCTTTCAAATATTTTATTTTTTCCTATTACATTGTTTTCTGAATTTTCAAACACTATTTAACGTTTATTTTTCATAATTAATTACCAAGTATGGATTCAGTTTAAATAAGTGTTATGAATTAATTAAACAACAAATCATTGAACAAATATTAAAAGAAGGCCGGCCGGAGTGGGTAGGGGACAGTAAGTTGTGGACTTGAATCAGAAAGGTTCTGGGTTCCCATCCCGGACAAGGCACGTGTGTTCTTTCATTCTCTGTACTATCTGTCCTTAGTGTTGGCCCACCTAATATGGCGCCCCTAAAAGAGTGGCCAACAAATATGCTCTAATAGGCCTAAATTGACGAAATGTCAACCCAGGTAGGCATTGGAAAAAAATATTAAAAAAGAATGTTGCGATAACAAATACCAGCGTATGTTTTACGTAATTCTTTATTAGTTCCAAATTTGTCTTCGTTGCTTACTTTTTGATAAGTTCGCAGCACTTTCAACTGTTTATCATTAATTGCGAATGCGGATTATTTTTGAATTTATTTTGTCGGAAAATATAATTTTCTTCTCCTTAATTAATATATGTATAACTAGCTCTCTTCGGTTTGAAAAAAAAATAAGTTTCTTGGAAAATATTACTTTAATCCAGCACGAACGTTCATTAAAAATATCCAGTATAAATAAACTTTTAAAAAAATGGGATACTTCGATAGAGGTAACTAGAATTGAGAGAAAATTTAATTAGTTTGGTGTGTATTCAATTAGGCTTCTCCTCTGAAACTAAAAAAAAAATTTAATGATGGGATGTAATTATTGATTTTCTCAGTTTTCCATTTCAGGAAAATACTTAAAATAAAAAAAGGGTTTTCGAAAGTTTTTGAAATTTTTTTAAAGGACAGCGTGATCATTAGAATTTGGAGGAGAATTTATCCGCTTACTTTAAAAACATCCCACTTCATCAAAGTAAAAAAAAAAAAATTTAAAAATAAGCATGTTGATTTTTTTTAAACGTGAAAAACTGCGTGATCGTATAAGCATTAGCCAGTGAAAAAATACGTTCATTAAAAGTATGTCGTATGCTTAATTATAAAAAATTAAGTCAAAAAATTAATGAAAAAATTTAAAAAAAACAGGTTTTAAAAAATATATGCAGCTTATAATCGAATTTTTATAAGTTTTATGGCATTATAAATTCTTATAAGTTAACTAAAGTTAAAGTTTGTATTTTTCAACTTTCAATAACTGATTATTGTTTAAGCTTTTAATACTCACATAAAACATTACCTGAATTTAAAATTTTTAATTTCTTTCGAAAATGTTGGATGCTAAAATAGATTCTGTAGGATGGAAAATATCTATGTGGTATATTGAGTCTTAATAATTAAAATTAACTTATGTGGTAACCAATTTTAACAATCAAAACAATCATCAAAATGGTCGAAGATTTTGTTTGTAAGAAATTAACACGCACCGCACACAATACTATTTCATTCTTATTAATTTAATAAATTCATAATTTGATGAAATAATTAATAAAAAAAATATGTGCTACCTGAAGGAAAGAAGAACGCAATTTGTAAATCCTTAGAAGAAAGTAAGTTCGTTTGGGTTGAGGCAATTACTTTGAAGCAAAAATAATTCTTTTTTACCTTTATACTTTTTCTTTACCTCTAAAAATAATGATTTTTCTATTTCTGGAAGAATATCAATGGTTGGAGGGACCAATTTATTATTATACAATTTGAAAGAAGAATCTAAATTGAAAAAAGTAAAAAAAAAATCAATTTTCATTTCAAGAGATCGATAGGAAAGTATTATCGTAATTTTTTTTTTTTTATGTTGGAATTGATTTTCTATTTCCAGAGAAATGTAAAAACGAGCAAATGAAGCCAAGCGCAATATAAACTTTTAGTGTTTTATAAAACTTTTTTATATAAATTTCGAGGTGATTCAAATGATCCATACATTATTTCTAAAACAAAAATCGAACAATCAATTCATACGTTGATTGGAAATTTATTTTTATCTATTTCTCATAGTCCAAAAATTTCTCAATAAAATTTAAAAAGTTATTCAGGTTTGTTTTTTGTACGTATCGGATAAATAATTTATTATAGTTACAATATAGGACAAAATTAACGTTCACCACCTGCCAATATCAAAAAAAACCGAACAATGAATTCATACGTTTGTTGGAAATTTATTTTTATCTATTTCTCATAGTCCAAAAATTTTTCAATAAAATTCATAAAATTATTCAAGTTTGTTTTTTGTACGTATCGGATAAAGAATTTATTATAGTTACAATATAGAACAAAATTAACGTTCACCACCTGCCAATACAAAATAAATTGAACAGTCAATTTATACGTTGGTTGGAAATTTATTTTTATCAATTTCTCATAGTCCAAAAATTTTTCAATAAAATTCATAAAATTATTCAAGTTTGTTTTTCGTACGTATCGGATAAAGAATTTATTATAGTTACAATATAGGACAAAATTAACGTTTACCATCTGCCACAAAACGACTAAATAAAGAAAAGCAAATTTCAATTAAATGGTAAAAAGGAGTCAGTCGCCGTTTGGTCGTTAATTTTTTCCGTCAAAAATGAATCTTCGTGCATTTTATTATTTTTTTAAAAATAAATTTGGAATAATGAAATTACTTTATAACACGTTTGTATCTTAAAAAATGTTTCTTCATTTTAGAAATGAAATTTGTAATGTTTATAATATTTTGATATGCTTCAAAAGAAGGGCCTTACATTATTAACAGTTTTTTTTATTGTTTAAAATTAAAATTTTTTAGAAAAAAATGGTTAATGTTAAAAATACTACAACTGACCACTGGCTAGTAGCAAAAGTTCTAATTATACCTTATTATGCAAGCTATCTCAAGCTCGATAGTTCGATTTAATTTGATAAAATATTTATAGATTTGATTCCATAGATAGTTCTTCTTCTATAGAAAAAAAACATTGGATTTCTTTTACTATAGAGAATTGCACATACAATAGAGACTTTACATTATTTCTTCTACAACTTTTTGACTGTAAAAGAAATAATAATGAAAAATGTTAAAATTATAAAAATAAAATGTTTGCCCTACACTAAATTTAATATATTGGTGTTCATAGAAAAATGAACTTCCACTCATTTCCGCTTAATTACTCGGATAATTGTTTAAATGTTGAACAATTATTTTTGTGTACAATTCGTAAATCATTTATGTGACCAAACTTTTTAAAATTCAATATTTATAACTTTGAGAAAATTCTGTTTTTGTTAAGTTATTCATTAATACCATTTACCATAAAAAGGCAAAAGTCAAACTTTTTTTTATATGATTTTATTAAAGAGGAGTCGGTAGGACATATGCGAATAATGCTACAACTGACCTCTTTTGATGTACTTTTTTTTCAGCATATAAACAAGATACTGCTTCAGTTCTTTTTCGCAAAATATTTACATATACACATTTACTCTGTGATAAATGTTAATACATATCTTTAGCAGAATTTTTTTTTAAATTATGAACTGGAAACTTTTGCATTTTTAAAAAGTTTCATCATTTTTGAGCAAAAAATCTTTCATTACTCAAAAAGTATTTCTGTAAACGATGAAATATTATCACAGCATGCAACTGCACTGTGGGCCAGAAGACTATGACCTTCGACCAAAAGTAAAAATTTAATTTTTCAACTAAAATATGTGTAGGCAGTTTTAATATCGCCCAAATTAAGTATTCATAATCATTCCAAACATTATAATTTACTTTTTGGAGCGACGAGAGTACAATTTAATGTAAAATATGTTAAAAAAATTTTTTAAATGTAACTTTTAAATTTTTATTTTAGAAATATATATAAGAACTTTACCTTACTGTTAACTTTTGTATCAGAGTAATTAGTGTTAAATTATAGTACAATTTGTGGGATTAGTTAATACTCTTGACAAACTTATAGGTTATATCTTATTATTTGACATTTTACAATGTTTGAATGATTTCCGAAAATTAATTCTAAAAAGTTGTTCCACGAGGTAAAGCTAAACTTTTTTTGTTGTCTTCTTTGATGCTTTTTCTTTCGAAAAAACCTGCCCCATTTTGCCCGTATTGCAAAGGTGAACTAAATATACCGAGAAAAAAAAATTATGTTTTTTTCATGTTTTCGCGTTATTTTGTAATATTACTTCGGAAATATAATTTGCTTTTCATTTTTAATATAAAATTACGAAAATTAATATATTTTCAATGATATATTTAATTATTTAAACGTACTATATTTTTTTATTTTTGCTCGCCATATTTCAGCCGCCATTTTGTTTTTTTATTTTGGGTATTTTTAGTGTATTTTAAAATTTTAACTATGAATTCAATTTACCCGTACATAAGAATCCCAAAATACATATTTTGAAAATTTTTTTATCGAAATACTAATTTTGGCCACGAAACCTTGGATAACCCACTGTGAACTGATATAATCTCAAATATCCTCAAAAAATTTCAAAGCGATATCATTAGTAGTTTCTTAGAAAGGGCCATTTGAAAAAGGTCATTATTGATATATGCCCTAACCCTTAAATACAAAATAATAAAATTTTAACACTTTTCTTTAGTAATAATGTAAGAAAACGGCCTTATTTTTACTCTTTATTTAAGTTATGGACGTCTTTAGCATTATTGATATATGCCCTACCGTCTCTCCTTATAACATCTTCAAGTTTCTAAACAACTCTAGATAAAAATAAAATATTAACATTTTGTGTTAAATCCTTTGAAACAAACTTTATTTAAAGTTTAAGAGAGTAGGAAGTGGAAGATATGTGTGTATTCTGTATCAATCCAATGTTTTATCACCAAATGATTATTTTTAAATCAGTCCGTATTGTCTTCGTCAAAATTAGAACAGAAACAATAGAAATTCGCTAGAGGAAATGTTCTACTCTATTAAGAACAGTGACCTTGAATATATATTAAAGTATCGAAAATGAAATTAGAAAGAAATATTAAGTTGAAGGAATGATTAAAATATGCATATTACATTAAGCAAATGGCAGATGCAACTAAACGTAAAATAAAAATGCGAAAAAATGGGAAACATAATAAGGAGGGTTTAGCCTAGATTTTAATATCTCGTTAGTCAGTGTTCGTAACAAATATTATTAAAGCTTTCAAATATTATATTAAATATCTCTAGGCTTTTTTAATAAATTATTTTAATTATTAGTGCCTTATTATTTTAAATAAATTTATATTTTTGGGAACTCGATATCATACAATAGAAATACTTACATTATTGTGCTGAACATTTCAAAATCTAATTTTATTTTATCTAGGGAAGGGCATACGGCCCCAATTTCCCCAATTCGTTTTTAATTGTTGTTTAGTAATATATTAGACTGCATTATAAGATGTCGTTTATTTTAATATTTCATTTTATAATCTGTAGATTGAAAGATATGCATAATATCTATATGGGTTAAAAGAAAGCTTTTGTTGTAAGCCGTAACGTTTTGGGTAGATGATTATAACTTAAAAGTTTTAAAATTACTTTAAAATATGTAAAAGATTAAGTTTGAATGCCAAAAACATAATTATAAAATAAAACTACAGTTAAAATATTCTTAAATCTTATTTGAAACTTTCAGAAGTACTTAAAAAAGATTTTCTGAGGCAATTTTTAATTTTTTTTAGGAATCATAAGTTTTTTTATAGTCTATTTTGTATTTTGAAGAAAATCATATATTCTTTAAAGCAATATATCTTATCAAAAATGGTAACATATTAATCATAACATAATAATGATTACATCTTAGCTTATCAATTTTACTATTTAATAATAGTGTATAATATTTATCAATAACTAACAAATAAAATATAAATAAGTGCTTAAAAAATATAAATAAATGTTTTAAATTTATTAAGATGAGCTATTTTTTAGAGCGTTTATGATTCAGAAACTTTTTTGATACAAATACAGAAACATCTATTTCTCCATATGGGTTAAAAAATCTTTCTATATATTGTGTTTTTATCTAATGGGAATTTAGGAAATTTGTAATGTACCTGCATGGACATAATACTAAGGAGCTGTTTGATAAAAACCGCAGGAAAAACTGTGGGTTGTCAATGCATCGTCCCAAGGCTTTATTATCATAGTGCTTCCCATTTTACAACAGTACAGAAAAATAAGATTAACCTACCAAAATATGATCGATAATATTAAAGTTTTTTACTAAATGATTATCAAATTATTACTAATGTTACAAAACCACTGAATTAGAGTTTAGTTTTTGATGTGCTCTCACCCAAACTTAAAAAATTATCGATAAAAGTGATATGTAGTTATAGTGGGGGGAAATTAAATTTTAATGCGGACAAAATGTATTTCTAATTAATAATCTTAAATATCCTTACCAAAACTTCGTTAAAAAGATCATACCAAAGCGTACACTTACTTGCAAAGTAAAGATTTTTTAGAGATTAATTAAGGAGATTAGGATAAGGAGATTAGATTTTTTAAGGAGAGGGGGGCACATGTGAACATGGCATGTTTAACCAAAATGATTTGAAATAAAAAATCCTGAAAAATTTTCAATTGATGGCAGTACTACCTCTCTGCTAAACTTTCAGAACAATGAGCCATTTTGTTCTTCTATTCTGACAATTTCTTTGAATCAACTGGTGTTGTATATATTATAATCACTCTCTTCTTCAAGTGAAAACATAGTATAAATCAACTAATAAGCTAAAATTAACTATTGCAGACCATTATATGAACATTCAGGTAAGTTTATGACAATTATTAATTTTTTTTTTTTACTAATTAAAAATTCCTTATTTTTCAAGTTAGGTTTAAGAAAGATGATGGGGCACTTGTGAACAAAACATCAGCAGATGTGAACAGTTCACATGTGCCCCTACATTGTATTAAGATTATTATCCTCATGATAATATAAGTTTAAAAAATATATATGCAATTAAAATTATTGTTATTTAATTTTCCATAATTAATTTATTAATTGCTAATTTTTTTCTTTAAAAAATGTTTTTATTTTATTAAATGGCTGATCAACAATTTTGTGTTATACAGGGTGTTTATAAAGTCCCGGACCCATTTTGATGTTTAATAACTCATAAAATAATAAAGATAGATTAAAATTAATAACATAAATGGTTAGATAGAATCAAAAAGTTTCATGAACCTTGTCAATGAACTTCCACGTGTGCCCCCTTCGTCGCACGAAGAATATCTAGTCGATAGTCAATTACAAGCCAGGTAGCATGTCGGCATCCACCATAAAATCTGTGCTGTGGTGTATGAATACTCCTTAATATCCGCTCAAATAAAACATCACATAGAAAAGTACTACATAGAACAAACACATTAAAAGTAAACATAACATTGCAATAGTTGCCAAAAACAAAAGAGAGAAAAATGCAATTAATAAGCAGACGATATTTAGAAAAGTACAGATATTTAGAGTGGAAAATTAAATTGGGTATAATATGAAAAAAACACAACTACTTCGATTTAGTAGGAACAACATATGACGCAATGCTAAACGAATGGAATTTAGTTGTTGTTCATTTAGTTATTGTTATTAGTAGTTGTTGTTATTTGTTTTAGTTGTTGTTGTTTATTTAGTTGTATTTAGTTTCAATAACTTTTCTTTATAATGCAATAAAATCTGGCGAGCAGCTATTTAAACGATCGAACACTTCGTTTGTTTATTTGTGGCTTGAAGTTAGGCTCGCAGAAAATGCCGTTCATGGGTTAAATTTAGTAGGAACAACACAACCTGTGACGTAGGCTATATTATACCCAATTATCTGAAATTAACCACACGCGCAGACGATATTTACAAAAGTAAAGATATTCAAACCTGAAAAGGAAAATATATGAGTTATTCCATCAATAAATGCCATAAGTTTGTTTATATCTTCATTATTTTATGAGTTATTAAACATCAAAATGGGTCCGGGAATTTATAAACATCCTGTATAATGATTACAAGAAGTAAAATGAAATGAAAAGAAATGAGTGAGAAAAAATTTTACTTAAAAACAAAGCTAGCCATGAAAATTTACGATTACTTATTTTTCTATTGGCTATTTTTTTGCAGAGTTAACAGTTAATTAGTGGTGTCAACATCTATGTAATCGGAAGTCCTGTGGTCGGTCGCTGAACAATATCATGAGTACAGGGATCTGGAGGAAATTTCTCTCCCCTTCAGATCTATGTCTAAATTTAGGAAGTGGCTTCCCTAATGAGAGGATCAAAATTGTGATGACATGTCTTCGAATCATGTTATATTTAATTCATTTTTATATTTAATTTCTGATAAGATTAAAAACTATCAAATAACTGATACATCACCGGCAAGCGCAATTAATTCGATAAGACTTTGATATCCTAATTGTAACATTATTAGTTTTGATTTAAAACTGATTTGGTTCGTTTTCAAACGTTAGATAAACGTTCCGCTTAAAATACAATAATTAACAGTGCGAAACATGACTTTTTTTTTTGTAAAGCTATGAAACGGAATCATAACGGTATAGCAATTCGCATAGCCGTAAGGGATTTTTTTTATTATAGTTCCTTGTATGTAATATGTGCAAAACCGGGATTGTACAAACAAAACATTTTATTTATTTTTCCAAAAATAAGATTTTTTAAAACTTAACTTTTAATTTATGTTTTGCATGCATTAATTTTTATCAAAAAAAACTCGGCCACATATTTAAATTTCCAGAAAAAAATTACTGGAAAAAGGAATTATTGAAATTACCTCGCAGTAATACTAACTGCTTCTAATATGAAATCCATATGTGATATCCATATGTAATATGCGCTAAGTATTCACTGCTTTTTACTAAACATCTTTTGATTAAAAATAATTAAAATTATAATAACTCTCTCTCTTTATCTGGTGCCCTAAATTCTAATAATTTTAACTATTAAATTTACGAAAAAAATTATCTGACTATTCCCCGTTTCTTGCTTCAGAAAATTTATTCTGTTATGCAGATATTTAATAAGAAAATATGCTTTGTCATATTTCAAAAAATAATTTTAAGGATGAATATATAACATTAAAGTATTTACCGCTTTGACGTAGATGGGACACTCCTTTTATATATATATATTTTTCTGATACTCTAATTACAAGAAAAAATGTATTTTGGTAATTATAGAAAACTGTCTAATAGTTACTAAAAAATCTGTTAAATTATCGGTGTTCTAAGATATAAAATCCCCCCAAAAGTAGTTTTTTTAATTTTAAAATTTCATCAATAATTGATTCTATAAATTAAAGAAATTCCAGGGATTAATAACTGTTTTTCTAACATATAAAATAAGTGAAAAATTGAAAAATTATTCTTTGGAAATGAGCTGTGTTTGGAAGATTTTGTCTTTAACACAGAAAAAGACAACGGTGTTTCATACTGTATTTCATATAGTATTATTAAAATGCTAAATATAATATTTCTCATTTGTTTTGACATAAATTAATATAAAAAAAGAAAAAAAAATGAAAAATATGTTTAATAAAAATCCTGCGTCAAAGGGTTAATCTGTTTTCTGTTACAATAATGATGTTGTCGTATCCTTACATTCTGACATGTCTAGAAGCATTAAGGATTAATTTTTACAGAAATCTTTCACGTAACTAACTATAACTTAACTAGTGCTTCCATATGTTAAAAATATTATCAGGTAATCGACCTATTGTAACTGTATTTTCTCATTTTTATTTGTAAACATCTGTCTAATCTAGAAAGAATCCATCTAAAAAATATTTTTGTTCTTACATTGGATCAATTATCAGCTTGAATGTTGAAAGTAGGCCATTTTGGTAAGAAAGAATGATTTTTTAAAATATTTATAGAAATCTTTTGCAATAATTTATGTAATCTCTGTTACAAAACAAAATTATAAATTTATTTTAAAAAAATTGTGTGATGTAAATTTAAAGCTTAATTAGCACCAAAGCTGAAAACTTAGATTAAATTTATGCTCCCAACTTTCGTGAATTGCATTTTTACAGCTTTCAATCCGCTTTCTTAAAAAAGAGAATATATAAACGGTATAAATTTCGGAATTAGCAAACAATTGGATGGAATTTTGTAGAAAACTTTGAAGGTGTTCATGTAAATATTTAAAAGTATATCTTAAATTTATTGTATAAAATTTTCATTAAGAAGTCTTTTAAAGCATTAAGAAGAAACATTCCCAAATATTAAGATATAAAAGAAAGCACCATTAGGTTTTTAGATGGAATATCATCAATATTAATAGTTTTTGTCGTTCAAATAATGTAAACTGAACATGAAACTCATTATTTATTCATTTTACACTGTTCGGTTTTATTTTATAATTCATGTAGTCTTTAAGCATTAGGATCATAAAAAGAAAAGGAAGTGAAATTTTAAAGGAAATTACTTTTATTTTCCTCTTTCTTTCCTTCTACTTTTTAGAAAAGGTGCATTTAAAATTTATTTCTGAAAAGGGAGTATTAAGGAAACATTATCGATTAACCAAGATTGCAGGAAATTGAACAAAATAATGTATTGAGGGGATGATTTTCTTCTCAGAGTGACGTCATATCAGTATCCAAACATCCGGCGTAGAACTGTTATTTTCATTTGAAGCAACAGGGTAAATTCGCCTCCCACCCATGGTAATTCTTTTTTCCCTCAAGGTGTTTGTCTTCCACAATGATTTCAAACAAATGACGTCAACAAGAGGTATGGGAAAGATAATTTCCTAAGATAAAATTTGCAGTTGGGTAAACATTGTTGTTTTCGGATTCGAGTACCTGTTTTAGTTTCTTATAATGAAGCCGAAAACAATATTTTTTCTTCTGAAATCAACAGAATTAGTAATAAATAGTTTGTAAGCCGTTTGAAATTAAGCGTTGATATTTTTTATTATTGGTACTGTATAGTGTTCGCAAGATTGTAAGTTGCAATGTTTGACAAAAAATTGCAATACGTAGAATATACTCAATATACATTAGCATTGGCAATAGCAATACATCAATATCGACAATAAAATGATGGGTCTAATAGATAATAAAATTAAAAAAATTGTTTTGGAACATGATACTTGACCACTCTTTACATTATTATCTAACTTATATTACAAGGTGGTTCATAAATCATAAAAGAAGTTAATTATGTCAGTCTGCAAAATAAGTAATCACCGTAAAATTATATAATCTTGATGCGAAATTATCTCAACTTTAGAACTTACTTGCATAATAACTTGTACGAAATTATCTCGTTTTTACATTTTACATAGGAAATGACTTAGTGCTCAAAATTATCTCCTTTTTGGACTTTTTTTGGGTAACTACTTGTGCGAAATAACCTTTTTTTTCCACCTAACTTGGGGAATAAGTGCGAAATTGTCACAATTTTACACTTTTCATAGGTATTAAGGGGAGTCGGTTGGCCAATAATGCTGAAACTGACCTTTTTCGATGAACATTTTCTCAGCATCTAAACAAGATATTGTTTCAGTTTTTTTTTCACTGAATATTGACGTATACATGGTTACACTGTGATAACTGTTAATACATGTCTTTGGTAGAAAATTTTTCAAACAATTACGAACTTCTAATTTTTTTAAAAAGTTACATCAAAAATCTTTCATAATTCAAAAAGTATTTCTGTTAAAGCTAAAACATTATCACAGCATGCAACCGATATAATCTCAAATATGCCCAAAAAATTTCAAAGCGATATCATTATTACTTTCTTAGAAAAGGTAAATTGAAAAAGATCAGTCATTATTGATATATGGCCTACCGACTCCCCTTAAATGCAAAAGAATCAAATTTTTACACTTTTCTTTGGTAACTATGTAATAAAATGGCCTTATTTTTATTCTTTAATTAGGTAATTCTGAATCTTTAGTGCAAATAATTCCTTCCTTACATCCTCAATCGAATATTCTCGATTTAAAGCTACTGTGGCTAACTTACTGATTTCGGTAAATTAATCTCAAAGTGCCCATCCAGGAGTCCGAATCCAGATTTTATCAAAGCAGATAACCGGTTACATCTCATTATCGTGAATCACATTCTCGTGAGAGTTTACTTTGGTTCCGGACTACTGAATTTCGAGTTCCCGAGATTCAGGATAGAATAATTGTTGAAACGTACAAAAAAAGTTCTGTTGCTTTAATAAAAATCTGAATTTCACTTTAATTCACTGAATGCTTAAGCTAAGAGAAGAAAGAAATTACACGAAAATTGCTTAACTTTTTGACGTGTAACAACAGCAGGAGATTAGCTATTATTACGCATATATGTAATGATATTTATTGCACAACTAACTGCATCTATTGATGTATGACCATATGAAACACTTCTCACTTTCTACCCCATATTTTTGCTGCTAGCTCGCGGCATTTGTGCCTAGTTAAGCTGGTTGATTATTTCTAATCAACTTCTGAAAACTTCCTTTTTCTGGCTTTCATATCAAAGATCAAGTAATCATATATAACTGTCCATAGTAATATTCTTTCACAATTTTTATTATTATTAAAATTTGTCAGCTCGGTAAAATTGCGAAATCTATAATAATAAAAGGAAAAGTTTGTGTGCGTGTAACTGTATGTATCTTCTAATGCTCTAGAATTGTTTGTTCCAGGGCCTTGAAATTGGGACAGTGGGTGCAATGGGAAATTTCAGCTCTTAATCGTAAAAATTGGTAAACTATAGACCAGTCTGTTTTTCAAACACTCAAGAAATAACATAAGCGACGTTTACTATCTTGTATTATTAGCTCCGTTTGATTAAAACCAAGTTTCATTAAGAATTCATTTCATATTCTTTAATTGCTTATCTTTGATGAATTATGATAAGTGATCAATGGAAAAATCAACGTGAGGTGATATCATCGAATTAGTAGTTTAAAAAATTTCTAAGACAACATGCTTATAAACTAAACCAAACTCAGTGACGGGACAACCCATAGAGGGCCAAGGCCAACTATGTCCATCTCAGTTTTCCTGACCTTGAGCTCCGGGCTGCAGGAGCAGATTTTCCGGTTAGGTGGTCAGCCGAACGCGGAACCCCCAGCATTTAGTTCCCAACATAACTTATTTCTTTGCTTTATAATTACGGTTTTGTAACGTATTTCTAAAAACATAAATAATTAAAAATCAACAGTAATTGAAATTTTAAAAAAATTATGAAATAAAGAGCAAAATTATTAAATAAAAATTACTTGCTTTTTTTATGAATTTTGCCAATCTCGAGTTGGCTTCTAACAGTGGCATCATTTTCGGCGTGTTTTGTTTAATCAAATCACCAGGATGGGCAACAAATACTAATAATAATAATCAATTGGAATAACTTCAGATTTTTTTAATTTTTGTCCATGATTACGAAAAAATAATTAATACAGATTTATGGATAATTTACTTTTTGTTTTACCCCTTACGTAATATGAGTATTCGTCTTGTTGAGTATATGAGTAGTACATTAAATACTACTTTTAATTTTTGTCTAATTGTTGGAGATAATTTGTAATTATTACAATGTCTGTTATTCATTTTTTTTCATTTTCATTTGATTGTAAAACATGATAACATATTTGTGCACAGAGTTCTTTACCCACAGAACTTAAATATTTTTGTCTTCATAGTTAAAATTTATATCACAATTGCATATTTAAAATTCTAGTCTAATATAAAATATCTTTTTCAAAGTTGTTTCCTAATATTCAAAAGCTGTAAATGTTTCTAAAAGAAAAATAAATCTCCTTCTAAAAAATATCGTCGAAAATTGTTAATCTAAAATTAATCATTTAAAAGAAGTGGTACACAAACGTATCTACAGTACATTTTTACGACTGGTGTTTTTCAAATTTTATGAAACAGATTTTTTTTTTCGTAACTGCAACTGTACGTTTATAATGGGGAAGGAAATAAGAAAGAAAAATAGATTAAATGCTATCTTCATGAAACATTAATGAAAACATAAACGGGAGAAGTTAAAATAGCGGATAGTGAAATGTGTAACTGTATCCGTTTTAAATGTAATTTCCGCTATGTTGCTAACAAGTATGCTTTAGAAATAAAAAAGGATAAAATTATGACTAACTTTTTGAAAGAGATAAAAATTACACGTATACTTTACTATTCATGGTAAAATACAGTATATATATTTTAATCAAAGCACGTTTTTTTAAAAATTGTGATTAATAATGCATGGTTTTTATTCTTTTTTTAAAAAAGTTTTCAATTCGTAGAAAGATTAAGTTACGTATTATAGAACATTCGACTGCTGAAACTTTCTCTTTTAATTGTGTTAAATAACCATTATGATGAAGCACCACAAGCAATTATTTAATTTTTCCAGAGAAGTTTGGCTTTTTATTTGAAAACAGATTAGTCAATAAATATTTTTCAAATTAGCAAAATAAAAATTATTTATACATGCATGGATAAAAAAAGTATGGTCAAACTACCAGAATACGGTAAATTTTATATCAACTCAAAGCAAGCTCATATGAGGAAAATTGTAGATTTTAAATATTTCTTTATTACATACAGTACCATCTCGATACAGCAAACAACTGAAAATAATGACTTAAAAAACAGCTTAACAAAATAAGTTACATCATCACCGGACACAACAACATAGTGAAGTAGCTAACTTTGCCTCATAACCCTGAAAATATGCTTGCTTAACTTTTTTGTTTAAATTAGTTATGATTGAAATGATTTAAGTATCTTGTAATCTGGAATCTTGTTTTATTCATATCAATGCTGATTCCCTTGTTAACGACATTAGCTTCTCATCACCTTCCATAGCGGAAATGCATTTTACCCTGGCCACTATGACTTTTCTTGTTTTCTTTTTCATCTTTTTTTCTCTCTCGGCTACTGTGGTTTTTCTAGTTTTGTTTCTCACCTTCATTTTTCCATTTTTTGTTGGCAACTATTGATTTTATATTTCAAATTACTTTTGTTTCTTCTTATCCACGTCCGATAAGTCTTGAAAATGGGCGCCTATTTATGAGCGCTTGAAATATATCAACTGTTATTTACAAGTTATATATTTTTGAAGTGAATAAAATTTTTAATCACGTAATAAGAACATTTGATTAACACACCGCTCAAAATTTTAACTTCAATTGAGACAACTCATGTAGTAGAGGAATATTAATTTGCAATGATATAAAATGAGTATCAAGCAAAATTATCTGGTGATTGGGATATCACTATTATTATTACAACTACTACTATTATTATTATTATTACTACTGTTATTATCTATTACATATTGTTATTATTTCCAATTAAATGTATGTAGTATAAATTTGCAATGATATAAAATGAGTGTCAAGCAAAATTATCCGGTGATTGGGATATCACTATTATTATTACAACTACTATTATTATTATTACTACTGTTATTATCTATTACATATTGTTATTATTTCCAAATAAATTTATGTAGTATAAATTTGCAATGACATAAAATGAGTGTCAAGCAAAATTATCCGGTGATTGGGATACCACTATTATTATTACAACTACTATTATTATTTTTATTACTACTGTTATTATCTATTACATATTGTTATTATTTCCAAATAAATTTATGTAGTATAAATTTGAAATGATGTAAAATGAGTGTCAAGCAAAATTATCCGGTGATTGGGATATCACTATTATTATTACAACTATTATTATTATTATTATTATTATTATTACTGTTATTATCTATTACATATTGTTATTATTTCCAAATAAATTTTCCAAATAAATTTATGTAGTATAGATTTGCAATGATATAAAATGAGTGTCAAGCAAAATTATCCGGTGATTGGGATACCACTATTATTATTACTGTTATTATTATTACTGTTATTATTATTACTGTTATTATCTATTACATATTGGTATTATTTCCAAATAAATTTATGTAGTATAAATTTGCAATGATATAAAATTAGTGTCAAGCAAAATTATCCGGTGATTGGGATATCATTATTATTACTACTACTACTATTATTATTATTACTGTTATTATCCATTACATATTGGTATTATTTCCAAATAAATTTATATAGTATAAATTTTGCAATGATGTAAAATGAGTGCCAAGCAAAATTATCTGGTGATTGAAAGTAGTAGTAATAAATATTACTATTATTATTGCTACTACTATTATTATTACTACAACTACTACTTTTATTATTACTGTTATTATCTATTACATATTGGTACTACTTTCAAATAAATTTTTTTGGTTAAAAAATAAATAAGTACTATTTTTCGATAGACTCTAACTAAAAAGAAAAGTTCGTGCCGAACATTTCGGCATGAGCATTTCAAATGAACTTAGATTAGCTTTCTAGATCTTAATTCTTTCTTTTTTTTTTTTTTTCTTTTACGAAACAAAGTGACTTGGCTCACCAACTCCCGTGATTGATTCTCATTCATCTTTTTTTTCTTCTCCTGTAAGTCAATATTTCCCGCAAAATAAGATCATTTTATTAACAAAATGATCATTTACTGAAAGGCTCCAAACTCTGAAATATGCAACCCATACATTCTATGAGACTTTAGATTTATATACATTTCTTTCAATTTATATGCATTATGACTTGATTTAAATGCTATTTGAAAATTACCTGTAGAAACAAATAATTCGTACAATTTCCCTATATGTAAATTTAAGTGTTTGAAGGCAAACAATGTGAAGATTTTTATTCTGGCATAAACTTGTAAAATGTATAAAACCAGTATAAAATTAATGAAAAAATGCAAAGATTACCAATCTTTGTTAATAAAACGCCTCTCCCCTGTATTAATAATGAAGCATCATTAAAACTTAAATAAAGCTTTAAATTATTATAGAACTTGAGAAACTGAATAACAAAGACAGAAGTATGAAATGGTTTGCTTATATGTATTGTTCGCCTTTAACCATTCATTTCTGCCCAACTTCTAGCTCAGATTATTTTAGCTTTTTGTTGCCCACTCGAAAAAAAGAAATTTTATTTTGAAATTTGTAACCATGTGCATTTAAACGCTCATACTTGCGACTGTTCACTCGCTTGATATTTCAGTTTTCAGTTGTTTGTTGCCAACGCGAAAAAGACATAAATCCTTACATACGCATCGTTTTTTTTTAATAAGGTAGACTGTAGTTTTATGAAAGAACATTTTATCAATATGTTAATCGTATCGAATTTTACTTCTTTCAACTTCAACTCAAGTTTGATCTTATAAAGTAAAGAGATAATAAATTTAGAATAAATAAATTTCCCGACAATAATGGAAAAAATAATTAATATTTAAAGTATATTAATATTAAAGTATATTAATATTAAGTAAACTGAGGAAATATTCTCGAAAAAAGCACTTAAAATTGCAATCACAGTCAATTAAATTTTATAATTGTCGTTGAACAGCTGACCGAATTTTCAGTTAACGGCTACCAATGTTCTACTCCGTAATTTTAATCCCAATCCAGAAGACAAGGGAACTCCTAGATCAATTATTGGGAGAAATTTGCCTTCGTGGAGGACTTTTTGATGGAACTAACCCGCATTTGCGTTACATGGAGAGGAAAATCACGAAGACCTCCCATGGTTATCCTGGTTGCAAGGGAAACACTAACCCATGATCCGTCTACCACTGAGGATATTTTACGTTACCACTGTGGTCGATGCGAGCCGGGTGCGGAATTCGCATCAGCCAGATATTGCCTGTATTCGAACCGGGCTTACCTCATTGAGAAGAGAGCTCTCTATCCCTTGAGCCACCATTGCTCTTTCGATTAAATTGGAATTTCTATAAATAATTGCGTTAAGTTTGCATTTATTATATCGCAAATAAAAATGGTACATTCAGCACGCCAAACTTTAATTCCGAAATTGCAGGCCGCCCTGAAGCCCTAGTGGTAATTGTTACAAAATTCGCAGTAGAACTTTTTATAGAATGTTAAATTTTTTTTCCATTCCATTATACTCCCAGTACATTTTTCTACACTTCTGAGCAATTCAAAGATTTTAAGTCTAATAGTTTTTGCGCAGTAAAACAAAATGTTAAGTTGAACACCCAAAATAACGGAATGAGACATCTTATAAAGTAAAAAGTATCAATTAGAAATGAGACATCTTATAAAGTAAAAAGTATCAATATATTTAAATTCTTATATCTTAAATATCATTAAAGATAAATTGAAATGTAACTTAAAATCAGTATCTGATCATAAACCTAATCGGTACTTTTTGGTTAGTCGTTCGCAAGGAAATTTACCAACTATTTTTAATTTTTTTTTTTTTCATTTTATAATTTTTATGTGTTTTAAAAATATGTCGAATAAAAATATAAAAAGTTGCAGGAGGCCAACATTTTTAGCAACTTTTCGCTTGCGTCCAGTTAACCAAAAAGTAGCCCTTTATTTTATGCAAAAACATATCTGTCTATCTATCTATATTATATAAAACGCTAATACGTACGTATGTATGTATCAATAAAACCGATGATATTTCTTTTCTCGCGCTGGCAACAGTTTTCATTTTTAATTGATTGGATTTGGCGCACAAGAGCACGTAGTGAGCAACCAGATAACAATAACCAGAGTGAGCATTATCAGGTTGTTCAATTCAGATTCATGCACTAAAAACATGACAATATTTAATTTAAACTCAATTAGGAATTAATTAATTAATTGAAGTGAGAATGCTTTAAAAGGCCGCTGTTGAATTGATATTTTTCTACTGGGAGCTACCTAAACNCGAGCAGCTATTTAAACGATCAAACACTTCGTTTGTTTATTTGTGACTTGAAGTTAGGCTCGCAGAAAATGCCGTTCATGGGTTAAATTTAGTAGGAATAACACAACCTGTGACGTAGGCTATAGTATACCCAATTAGGACGTAGGCTATAATTAATTAATTGAAGTGAGAATGCTTTAAAAGGCCGCTGTTGAATTGATATTCTACTGGGAGCTACCTAAACGTCTAAAAAACGTTTAAGTGTTTGTATTGAATTTTTATATTTTGCGTTTATTTATGCATTGAATTTTCACGCTTTAAAATGCAGAATATTAGTGAAGCAATATTTGATAATTTATTTTGCTAATATGTTTCTTATTTAGCTAATGTTTTGATTTTTTCACCATGTACAATCTAAATAGCTAATATACTTTTTTAAAAGCCAATAAGAACATTCGTAGAATTCTTCTACATAAGTACAATACTATGTCTTTGATGATAAAATACTATGTCTTTGATGATAATATATTATGTCTTTGTGCTAGAACATTGTGTTCATTGGCGAGCGAGCGCAGCGAGCCATGGTTCACGGCGTGAACCACATAGGATTGCGTAGCATTTCTCGGGAGTTGGCGAGCGTTAGCGAGCAGGGGGCGGAGCCTCCTAGTATATATTAAAAGCTTTAACAAAATTAAAGTAAGTACCGTATTCGCCCCTTTTATAAATATAGTTTAACTATTATATTGTTATTAGTGTCGCTTTATTTGATTTCTTAGCGTTTAACTGACACAAAATGTTATTACATATATTTATTATCTAAACAAAGTAGTAAGATACAATTTATTTTATACAACATACAATTATAAAAGTTACTGTACATGTAAAGTTACTGTATGTGATTAGTAAAAGAAATTGTTATGATCCAAAGGCATGTTTAATTTACATCTTTATCTGAGCATCATGCGAGAGATATAGATACAACGGTAATGAGATCTATTATAAAAATATGATGTTATATAAAATTTAACATTTCATGTCTGAAAACATTAAAGAAATCTACATTTTTTTATTAATATTATCTAGATACCCATTAAAAGTTTATAAATATACGAACACATTTATAATTTCTTCAATAACATCATCATCCTTAATTTTTAATAGGAAGAAATGTTTACTAACTGCAAAATATGATTATATTATTTTCTTCAAACAAGATTACTTTAAATGAATGTTGAGTTAAGACGCAACTTTTTCTCTCCGTGTTCAATTTCGAAGACCAAAGTGTTTTTAACCTCGAGCAATATATATATGGTCATGGACTCATCTAATATTTATTTTCAAGATAGACGTTAAGTAAATATTTGTGTTAGAGCACGTTAGTTGAAAAGAAATAGAGGAAGTTGAACCAAAACTATTTTATGCTGTATAATTTCACCCTTTGGTCTCGCCAGGCGGTAAACTGGTTACTCATTAAAATTCTTAGGTCGGTCTGGCTTACATACTTCGAAAATTTAATTTTTGAAGAAAGAGTTTCCTTAAATGTTATTTTTAAGATAATTTCAGAATACTGAATTCTCCATCCAAACATACCTTTTTAAAAATCCATTCAAAGTATAATTCTTTTCAGCATTTTAGAAAACGTTTACAGCTGTTGTTTAGTTAAATGAATAATTTAAACCAGCGGTTCGCAAATGATATACCGTGAAGCCCGAAGTTGCCGTAGAAGAGTTCAAAAAGTTAAGATTTCTTAAATCAGTGATTGAGTTTTAAAACTGCAATTACATGTATCGATACATTATCGTTACAATCGATACATTATTTTTTTTTCAGTTATTTTTATGAATTAAAATGCCAGTATGAAAAGAAATAGCATGCATTCATATGTAAAAAATGGATCTGTATTTCCTATAGAATTTTTCAATTCAAAATAAAATAACTAAATTTACCTATAAAAAGATGCTTTCCTAACTAGCATTCTTTGCGTTAAAAAATTCTCTTATAATTTGATTTCAACGAAATAGCCATAATTCAGCTAAAAGCCATAATTCATTTTCAAATTATGCATGCTCTGAAAACAAATTCAGAACTAGTTTAGATTCCACACCACGACTTACGAATTAAACTTTTTGACATAAACTTAATTTTAAGATCATTACTGATTTAAGAGGGAATAATTTCAATCCTCGTATTAAATATTTCCGAAATAATTTGTGGACTTTCTTGGTTGATATGTATAATATTGCTGTGGAGCTTTGCAGTCGCCAAAAGAAAATCTATATACAGACGAAAAAAAATTGGAAATAGCTGATTTTTACTATAATTCGATCATTTTATAGTTGTAAAAATCAGTTAAATTCGTTTAAGTGTTTATTGGTTTAACTAAATTGCTTTAATTCAGGTTAATTAGTTAAAAAACATAACTGCACGTTGCATTAAAACGTTCTTTATTAAACTCAATGATCTCATAATTATTAAGAACGTTATTGATTAAAATGAATTTACATATTTTGAGCTACATTTTATAGGATGTTTTATACTAGGTCGCTTCGCTCATCAACCCCTACTATTTTAACGGTAAGAAGCGTGGCAAAACATAACTTTAAAACTATGCACACACATTCACATATAAATATTTCATTTGTTGATGCTATAAATACACTTATGTCCATGAATTAAGAATAATGCCAACTCCGCCAAATAAAAGTTCAGAAACAAAACAAACGTGACTTATTCGTAAATCCCATTTATTAAAAAAGATTAAGAAGAAACAAGACGGTATGTATGTATGACGCTATTAATAAATCTGCGATTTTCGTTCAATGGAGTAATTATAGAAAATACCTCCTTTACAAAAACTTAATATTAAATGGTTGGTATAATGGTTAGTACATTATATATATCCCATGTGATGAAATACAGTCCGTGCAACTCCTAGGCATTTTGAGTATCAAATTATCAAACTGTTCTTGAAGAAGATAACTCCACTCAGCAAGAAACGTTCTCAGATCCGGTACACATGTAGGAGGTGGTTCATGGACTGCAACTCATCAATCAAGCATGTCCCACACATTCTCTATCAGATTCAAGTCAGGTGAGAATTCTGGCCATTCCATGCGAGTGATATCCTCAGATTGAAGCAATTTTTTTACGATGTTTCCTCTGTGAGGAGGCGTTGTCACAAATTCTATGTCCATGGCCCTCGTAAGCAAAAGTACATGTTGTTCCTGAATGATGTCCCGATAAATATTACCTGTCATGCTTCCGATTTGAAGCGGCAGATCTGTTCTGGAGTAACTTTGCGCTATTCCAAGTTTCTCGGATACTTCCATTTGAGTACGCCTACATTCTTGGAAGTCAATAATTCAACCATGTAAAAAAAATCATCCTCGTGCGTCTTCTGTGTCTTAACCATTCGGTAGGACGCAGATTAGGTCAGACTTAGTGGCTTACAAAACACTTGAATAATTTTACTTTTTTCTCCACAATTTCTCATATAACTCTCTCTTACACTATCGTCATTGTGACGTACTATCGTCCTCATATGGTGTCATCCTGCAATTTGCATATTATTCTTGAAGATGTGAGTGATAGTTCCACAGATGAGCTTTTTACTTTAAAGCTTAATTTCCGAGTGATTCTGAATTATCCTTAATTTTCGAACATGAGTGTATTATCATTGTACAAAAGTAACCAAAAATATGCTAGAGGAAATAAATTATAAGCCTTAGGGAGTCAACTATTCAATCATTTTAGTGTTGCTAGAGGGCACTGCAGCCCTTTGGACGAGGAGAAACGTAAAGAAAAGCGTCATGATGACGTCAGAGTGGATCTTTTTAGCGTAAATTCATGTTGCCTTTTAATGTAAGGAATAAAAGAAATATTTTACAAGTAAAAAAAAAAATCATAAAATTTTATTATTTTTATGCGGATGGTTATCAAAGAAACTCACACGAATTTCAGATCAATAATGCGCTGGGAACAGTGTGAAACTGTTTTAGGCCATATTGATTATGATTGAAAGTCGATGCACTCCGACGTCATCACGACGCTTTTTTAAAAGTTTCTCTTAGTTCAACGGGCCCTTGCGCCTTCTAGTAATACTTAAAAGAAACGATTAGTTGATATAGTAGATGTTTTAAGTTTCTTCACACCCAACTGCTCACTGCGCTCTCTAGCAACATTAAATGGAAACAGATAGTTGATATGTAGATTTGAATCGTTAACACTTAACGGTTTATAAATTATTGTGCCTGTCATATTGTTTACTTCTGTAAGATCATATTTGTATAAAAAATAGTATGAATAAAAAATACTTTCCTGGGATTTATATTTCTAAAATTGTTTTTTTTTTTTTCGTTTTATTTCAATAAAAGTTATTACATAAAGATAGGATTACGTGAATTTATGTAGGTGTTTTAAAATTTTTTTCATACTGTGCATTTGTATCGAAACATAAAAAAATCCCCAATTCTTTTATTTTAGATTTTAGTTACATTATTGGGCCGGGATAGGCTGGTCGGTAGGGTGCTGGGCCCATGTTCGTGGGTTCGAACCCCGCCGGCCGAAGACTCCCCGTGTAGTAAAGTTACTGATGCACGTTAAATCTGTCGAGTCGCAAAAGTCCTCCATGTTCCCGTAACAAATAAATACCTCTGGGGGTACTGGATTAGAGATCGATCGTTCTCTGATTCAGGTCAAAATTACGATCTGTGGATGAATAAATGGATGTATGAAAGGGTCCGCCCTATAAACGGGAGTGACGAATGGTGTGGCAGAAGTCGAATTCTTGGCCATAGATGGCGCCATTGGAAAACAAGAACAATCGCACCACCTCTGCTTAAACAGACATACGTCAACAACAACAGTTACATTATTCGTAATAATAATTGTCGTATTTTTAGATACTCCTATTTCATTATGGTATGAAATAGGAGTTTTATTTCTGCTATATTATTATGATAAATACCATATTAAAAAGAGATAAATAAATGCTTTTTGTCTTTTGTTCTTCAATTAGTTTAAAAAGATTAATGATTCATATCAATAGGTATTTTATACAACATTGAAATATCTTTAAGATAAATCATAAGTTATTTTACGTAATGTAAAGTGGCCAAAAAATAAGATATCACCCTGAATTACTTTTGTTCTATTTATATATATATATTTTTATACGTATTCTATTTTAATATATATTTTTTTACGTACTTCGATTCCTGGCCCTCAAAATAGGAACAGTAGAAAAAATTTCGAAAAGATTGGATCATAAATTGGGGAGCTAATAAGTTTTGTATATTTGGCCATAGTCCCGAAAAACAGCCAAACAGAGTCACCGCCGCAAATGAATCTTTTAAGATAACCCATAAACTAGTACTTAATTTTACTCCGTTGCTAAGCCACCAAGTTCAGACTATAAAAAAAAAATTGAAATAGTGTTCTGTGATTGCTCGGAGATGTTTATTTATTAATATTTAATCGAAAATATCTCGCAGTTTCTAGACAATAGACAATTTTTCGGCTGATTCCTGACCAAAAAGTAGAGATTACTCCGAAAAGAAAATTTGAATCGATTTATAAATTATTTATGATTTTCTAAGCTTTTAGAATTTGAGTACATCAATTTTTAATCTGATTATTTGGGTTTTTTATTTTGTTTTTGCTTCATTTATACGAGAATTTCATACTAATTTAAAATTTACATAGCTTACTGTAAGTACATATACAATTTTAGAGATAATTATTTTTACAGCTTTGATCGAGTCTTCTAGGCATGAAAGTTTAAAGAAACAAAAAAAAAGTGCCTGAAAAAAATTTAGATTGTAATGCACATTCCTAAGGTTTTATATAATTTACGATATTTCTTTTTTCTATAACTGAAGGAATTTCTGAATGCTAAGTGGCATTTTAAAAACATTGAAATGTGTTATATTTAAGAAAAACATATTGAAATAATATGTTGCATATTGTTTGATTCATTGTATAAATTTTTGCTCTGACAGATATTAGGTTACATGGTTTTCTTTGGATAAAGATGATTTTCAAATAGCATCCTGATGTTTCGATACATTCTGAAACTTATTTTCGGAAATTCACCATAAAATGCCACAGAACACGTTCTTCAATTATGATAAGCTAAATTTATCACCAAATACCGCTACTATGGTTTCTTTGATTTCTTATATATATCTGATACGACACTCTTTTTAAACAGAGCTCGCAAGGTCCTTACGATACTGAAAAGGTGGCACGAAAACTTTAAAGATAAAATAAACAATTTCATTAACTCAAAATATCTGGTCTCAAAATTTTAATTTTAAAGTTAAAGATAACTTCATAGTTACAATATTGACGATACGGTTCTCTTACTTTTTTAAAGGCCACGTGAATCCTGTTGAAATATTAAAATGCATATGTTTACTTTTAAGAACCTAAAATCCTTATCAAAATAATGATCAAGGCCCAAGTGTAGTCAATACTAAACATTATGATTGATTATGAAAACTTCACTGGTTTCAAAAAGATATGGAGAGGGAAATAAAAATCGACATGTTTCGAGCGTTCAAGTATAAGCTCCCATTCTCTAGACTCATCAAGCATGAATGACTTTTGACGTTAATTATTAGACCCTAAAAATTATGCCTACTTTATTATCATCTATTATTTCTTAAATCAAAGTTTTTATATTTTTGACTCAGTTTCTTGAGATTATCCATTTAGCAACACATTATGTTAAATTACTTCAGGCGGAAATAAAATAAGTTTTACATGAGATAAAGGAATAGGTTCTTAGATGGAAAGAATAATAATTAGTCAGTACTTTCTAAAAGGACATTAAAAAAATTCCGTTCACATTTAAAAAGTCAAAAGTCGAGTGTGAAAATTAATTGTCCCCAAGCACCAGGTATCAAAATTAAATAGTTGCAACGACAGCTATTTCAAACAAGTTAGCGTTTCCGTCCTACTTGAAGTTGTTTAAAAATGTATTTTTTATTTATCGATTCCAAAGTTTATTTTCCAGATAATTTAGGGTATACTTTAGGCGTACTACAATCGAGTTTATTTTTACACCCTTATTTGCTTATAATTATTAAATAATATGCTTAAAATAAATTATTCAAGCTATATGATTTAATGCATTTAACGTGGCTTTCATTGCCTATCCTTAACCTTGATACCGCTGTCATTAAATTAATGAAATAAGCTTAGGTAAATATTAATAGTTTAGTTTTTTCTCGTTTGAGCTTTCAAGGCTTTCATCCAAGCAGATTTTAATTCTGGAAATAACGAAATTATTGAGTAGGTTCCTTAGAGCAATATCATTCTTATCCTCTTAAGACGAAATATTGGAGAAATTGGTATTCACAGTTTCAGTAAAAAGTATGTTAACCTACTCGCTGCATCCTTTTTTAAATCAAAATAAATCCAAAAATTGAGTATTTTTTATTACATTTTTCAAATCAGATGATGATTCTAAAATTGGCACGGCTTCGGAATCTCTTCACACATTTCAAATTTTAGTATTTGCTGTTTAACAAATTAAGGCATTTTCCTAATAATAAATTATGCTATTAAAATATCTTGAAAATTGTACTAAAGTTGAAAAATATTTTAACAAAATTACATTTTTTCAATATCTTTTTTTAAAACAGTAGTTTGTGAAATTAGCAATAAGGTGTCCGAACGTTGGATCACTCTCCTAACTAAACTATGGGACCATATTTCCCGAATTGCGGTTACCCTCTATAATTCAAAAAAAAAAATTTATATGTTTATTCAGAGATCCGATCATTAGAACAAAAATCCGATTAGAACAAAAGTTATTCAGGTTGATATCTTTTTTTTTTTTTTTTTTTTTTGCCTCTGTACCTTTGTTTTTACTAACACATGACATTCTTGAAGAATTAACATCTAAACCTTTATCAAACTAAAACTAAGCAAATAACCAAACGATTACAGAAAACTTAATAAATTCAATTAAAAATAATAAAAGAAAATGATAAACTAGTCAATCCAACTATAGTCAGTTCATAGGAAAAATAGATGAGATGTAAATAAATAATAATAATAATAAAATACGTCACTTGGCGGTGTCAGTCACGTGTTTGGCTGTTAGCGTGGTTCTAAATAGACTGTGTTTGCTATCTTTTTTATTGTGATTTGTACGTTCTGATTCATACAACGATGGAAAACGAAGCAGTTCGGCGTTTAATCCTATATAAAAACGGTTGAAAAATCACATATTAGGAAAGCGGAGAACGAAATAATTTTAAACATTTATAAAATTTAATTGGAATTGAATCCTGACGTCTCAATATGGAAGGTAGCCATATTGAAACGCCATGGAACGTACAGCTCGTGCAACTGAAATATGTAGAGCTATTTTTAATGTCATTCTTAAATATAAAAATGAAAGAGCATTGCATTCACCTAAGAAGAAAATACCAAAACCCTTGAAGAAACTGACAATTTTGACAGAAGTGCTATAAGGAGAAAAGTGCATGATTTCTTTTTCTAAACGAAACTTCGACAGTTAAAATAAAGTTCTGCGAATGATGATCCCGATTTGCATGACAAACTGGCTACTTGTTTATTATCTTTTTAAAATAATTGAGTTTAAAACATCGAAAGAGAGGTAGAAACAGTGAGCAAGTTTAAGAAAAATAAATTATTTTATGGAGAAGAAGGTACACCTGCGATCTATAAGAACAATGAAGACTTTAGATATGTTATATGGATGAAACTTGATTAATTGCCAGTCTTACGATTGATTAAGTGTGAACAGCTGCAACTGTTACAACACCTAACGAAGCATCTTCATATGGTCTTTCTACTGGGGCTGAATACTTCGTCCGATAAAGGCTAATGAGTGATCATTACACATAATGGTAGCGATTCAAAAAGAAGGCCTTCTAATTTTTGAATCAAATAAAAACAAAAATTACTATAAAGACATAGATTCAACGTGTTTCGAGAAATTTGGTTCAATGGCATTCGTCCCCAACTCGAACAAGAAGCTGTTATAGTTATGGATAATGCACCATACCATTCAAGAAAAGAAGAAAAGCTTCCGAATAGAACTTGGAGAAAAGAACATAATTGTTGGCCATAGATGGCGCCACTGGAAAACAAGAACAATCGCACAGGCATACGTCAACAACAACAACAACAGAGAAGAACATAATATGGACTGGCTTACAGCTAAAAATATTATTTTTGGTGAAGGGTTCTTAAACAACAGGCTATAGTAAAAGAAAACACAAATAAGATAAACTAAGATTACCGCCTTATCATTGCGATCTTAATCTGATCGAGTTAATATATACGCAAAGGAGAACTTTCGTAGCCAAAGAGAACAAAACTTTCAAGTCGGGTAAAGTAAGAAAATTGTGCGGAAAAAAAAGAATGATGTTGGACCAACTGAATAACTGCATAGAACATGTTAAGCAATTAGAAATTGTTTATGAGAATTAGATGACGCGATAGAAAATATCTCAGATCCGATTATTATAGATACACATTCTAACAGCAATTCGTCAAGTTCAATAAGTAGTTAAATTCTTTATCTTACATTTTTGAGCTTTAATTTTTTTTCCATTAAAAAATCAATTATTTGTATTTATAAAAAATTTTTTTATTGTTATTTGTATTAAAATTAACTAATACTTTTATTACACATTTAAATCACGCTATATAAATTAATCGATAACGTTAGACTTTATGGCTGAATTTTACACTATCATTTTATTTATTTTTGTATATCATAGGAGTTTTATTAGCAAGCATAATAATATAAAGTTAATCAGTTTGTAAGTGGTTTGTAACCACTTGAATATTCAAAAATTGAAACACAATGTTTAATTTTAGTTAGTTCATTAAAAAAAAGGTATCATTGTATTTTGAATCAATCATGCATTTATAATTAGTATAATAACTCCTCCGTTATATTTTGTAGCATAATTCTGTAAAAATAAAAAATAAAAATGCAGAGTAAATCCCTAAAAGGGGCAAACCTAATCAAGATTCTGGAAACTTATTTACTTTTTGCCTATCTTTTCAGTGAACGTACTACAGTGGTTAAGAGGATACCATACCGTGGAAGAAATTTCTCATCGCAAATTCTCTTTCTCACTAATTACTAATTTAGAATTTTTTAAAAAAAGAAAAAGTACGTGCTGGCAAACCTGGAGTAAGTCATGACGTTTCAATTTCTGAAAAAAAAAGACTTCAAAATATTAAAATGCAAACAAATTATTAGAAGAGAACTTCTCCGTTGCGTAATCCTAAGTCATCATCTTATAATGTATTTTCATTTGTGTATTTTAAAAAATTCTCTTTTCAGTATTTAAAACTTCATGTCTTACTCTAGGTTTGGCTGAACTCACTTTTAACTTAGTGATGAAGGAGAAAGAGAATTTACGATGAAAGAGAATTTGTGACGATGACGAAGAGAACTTCTTCGTTGCGTAATCCTAAGTCATCATCTCATAATGTATTTTCTTTTGTGTATTTTAAAATTTTCTTTCGGTATTTAAAACTTCATGTCTTACTCTAGGTTTGGCTGAACTCACTTTTAACTTAGTAATGAAGGAGAAAGAGAATTTGCGACGATGATAGATAATTTGCGATGAAAGAGAATTTGTGACGATGACGAAGATAACTTCTTCGTTGCGTAATCCTAAGTCATCATCTCATAATGTATTTTCATTTGTGTATTTTAAAAAATTTTCTTTTCAGTATTTAAAACTTCATGTCTTGTTCTAGGTTTGTCTGAACTCACTTTTAACTTAGTAATGAAGGAGAAAGAGAATTTGCGACGATGACGAAGAGAACTTCTCCGTTGCGTAATCCTGAGTCTCATAATGCATTTTCATTTGTGTATTTTAAAATTTTCTTTTCAGAATCTAAAACTTAATGGTTTACTCTAGGTTTGTATGAACTCACTTTTAACTTAGTAATGAAGGAGAAAGAGAATTTGCGACGATGATAGATAATTTGCGATGAAAGAGAATTTGTGACGATGACGAAGATAACTTCTTCGTTGCGTAATCCTAAGTCATCATCTCATAATGTATTTTCATTTGTGTAATTTAAAAAATTTTCTTTTCAGTATTTAAAACTTCATGTCTTGTTCTAGGTTTGTCTGAACTCACTTTTAACTTAGTAATGAAGACGTAAGAGAATCTGTGGCGATGATAGATAGTTTGTGATGAAAGAGAATTTGTGACGATGACGAAGAGAACTTCTTCGTTGCGTAATCCTAAGTCATCATCTCATAATGTATTTTCATTTATGTATTTTAAAATTTTCTTTCCAGCATTTAAAACTTCATGTCTTACTCTAGGTTTGTCTGAACTCACTTTTAACTTAGTAATGAAGAAGAAAGAATTTGCGACGAAACTTTTCTTCCGCAGTATGACGTCTTATTAAGCTTTGTACCATAGCGGAGCACTGAACTCATTTAGGCGAGAGTGTTATTTTTTTGCCGCCCTTAGAAAAAAAAGCGTCGCTTTTTAATATGCCCTAGCATTAGAGTAGAAACTCTTTGTATATTTCTCTGCGTTTTAGACATGAACTATAATTACGATGGTTTTCTAAAAGTTTCCCATGGCTCAGCAGGCCCTGAACCTTCTAGCAAAACTTAAAGGAAATGGATAGTTGATACAGCAGATTTGGTTATAGAACACTTTACGGTTGTAATTTAGTGTCTGTGTTATATTTTTGTTTATATCTGTACAATTATAATAGATCAATAAGAGCTATTGTTATATTTATAGCAGGAAGAAATGAAATACTTCTCTGAATGTGCTTAATTTTAAAGTTGTGATTTTTATTGCTTCACTACAATGAAAATAGGATTACGTGATTTTATTTTGGTGTTTCGAAATTATTTCATGTTGTATACATTTATGTAGAAATATAAACTTTTCCAATTAGCTTCAAATTTTTCATTTCAGTTCTATTATACGTAAAAAGTGCTTCTGTCATATTTTTATTTACTCCTGTTTATTTCTTTCTGTCATATACTCTGAACAGAGAAAAAAAAATCTGCAGTATTAACACTATTTGGGATTTATTCTTTAGTTAAAAGAGAGTAATGATGCATGTCATCAGTATAAACATTTATTTTAATATTCAAATGAATTTTTGAGCAAGAAAAGTGGTTTTTGCAAACTGTACTTTTGTCTTCATTAACACACGATATCCTTAAAGAAATATCATCTATGAACTTAATATAAAACGAATAAAGGAAAATGATAAACTCAAAAATCTAACTAGTAGTTAAGCTTTTTAACGTAGCGGGGCTCTAAAACCGTTTAGGATAGTGTAGCCATTTTTCCATGCATTGAAAAAAATAACATGTCTCTTTTTTATATGCTCTAACATTAGATTTGAAACTCTTTACATATTTCTTTGGGGTTTTATGTTATATAAAGTAAAGAAACTCTTAAATATGTGAAAACTCAGTTTTAAGGCACAATTAATTTAAAAAGGTATTGTAATGGTTTTTTTTAATACTTGATGAAATTAAAATAACATTTTATAGTTGAAAATTTATTTTTCCTAATTTTTGTAACCTATTTTATTTGTAATTTTTCATTCAAAATTACTAAGAATTGCTAATTTTTTTTTCTTCCTTTTTTTGCAAAATTCAAATCTACGAGAAAAAAATATTTAAATATATTAATAGAATTTTTTTTTCATTGAATTTTCAAAACCACATTAAAGTCACTGTAACTTTCTGAGATATTTGATCAGAAAGGGTTAGCAAAGGTGTAAAAAAAATGGTCACGTGACGTGCATTAATTGTCTAATTTAAACTCTTTCATGTTGATGATACTTACTTTTTTTACCCTTCTATTCTTTGCCGCATACCTGCAATTTAATAATAACGATTTAAATTTTATTCTAGTGATGTAAAATATTTTCGATTCAGTTTATCATTCCATTTTCTCAGAAAGTACTCGATTGCGTGAAAAATATTTATTTACGCGTTTTTATCACGAAATTTCTTTCAAATTTGATTTTATGAGCACGTTCAGGTTATATTTTAAGAACAAATGGCATTCTAATTTTATTACCCGAATAAAAGGAACAGGTTCGTGAAAATTGCCGCTCTATTTTATGCGCGGCATTATACGGTACGGAGAAATATACACTCGCATATTTAAAAAATAAACAAAATCTAAACTAGGAATAGCCTAAAAATGTGCAAGAATTTTACTTAGTACTTCCATCGTAAATTTAATATATTTACCTAACCCGTGTTTACCTACTTATCATTTTAATTTACCCGTGTTACATTAGAAGAAGTTTCACGATGAGTCTTAATGAAGAATTGTTTTTATTGTAAATGGGTCATTGAAGATAATTTTCTTAGGTTTTGAATTTATGAAACAAAAAGAAACACCAATATAAACGAATGTTTTACATTAAATAATTTGACGAATATAAAACGAATACAGTGTTAAAATATTATTAGAAGCGCATAAAGGATGTGAATTGAGTTAGCAAGGAACATTTACAGTGAAGAAGGAATATCTATTTTTAAAAATTGACTCCTGTTTTTCTGTGATTACAAAGAATAAGTGTTATTTACAAAATGAAAAGTATTTAAGGCTAAAATATAAATTTAATTATAAAAGGAAACTCGCTAAGTAACATGTAATGTCTAGAGTAGCATGGCAGAAAGCAATCCATCTGAAGGAATTAAAATATTATACAAATAATTATTTAATAAAAGACATATTTAGTTAGCCATTCTTTTTAAAATTGTAAGACTTTATGGATTGACAATTTAAATAGTATTTTATTTTCATTTATAAATAAGAGTAAGATAAAAAAAATTTAGGTATTTGTTTCATAACAAGTTTTCAGAACAAGGTTTAATAATTTATGAACCTGAAAAAAAAATTTCGAATACATTTGAGGCATTTAGTCGGTGAGTTTTTAAATCTGGATACATGCCAGTTGAAATGCACTCATACGGAATGTATATTTTATTAAATTAGTCCTTTTTTTAAGAATTTAAAAGTCAACAGTTGTTTTTGTAAGGTAGTTACAGGTGTTATAACTTCATAATAATGGTAGTTAATTTACATTGCAGAAATTAAGAGTTTTGAAACTAATTTTATCGCTTAGAGTTCTGAATACAAATACAACGCCTTAAAAGTTACATTTGTAATATATCTAGCCACCCTAACACCGAAGTTAGGGACTTTGCCCCGCAATAATAATGTTTAGGGTGAAGTAAAGAAAAATAAGTAATTCCCCACTTAGTTGTTAAATTTGGGTTCAATACTGAAAAGGTTTTTTTTGCAGTAAACACACATCTGTATCCGGATTTGAAAACTCACCAAGCTCGTAAAATTTTTTTTTAAATCGCAATTGAGGAAGTGAGTGAATTAAGGAAGAGTTTAGCTAACTAAAAATGCTGAGATGGTTAATTTGGTTGATTTTTTTTTTTTTTGAGACCATCATATTCTGCACACACCTCTTTAATAAAACTCATATCCATTCATCAAGTTTCTACAACGACATTCTAGAAGTCTTAAAACAAGGCAAGCTAATTCCTCCATTATGCACATTGGTTAATAACTGTTTTTGTTGTGCAACTGTTTTTGTTGTGTAATTTATTTAAAATCTGGAGCATCATCTTCGGCTACTAACCCCTTGTGGCGTAACTACCACTACAAAAATTAAACATTAATTCACTAGTATATAAGACATGCTAACTTGGATTCAATATTGAGGTACCTTTTGATAGATAACGTTGTCATTGTCTTGTGGTCTATCCCCACAATGGTGACCTGCGAACGTGATACGATCACGACTACTTCTCACATTGAACAGTTGACTTCATATTTGTGACTGCCTCATCGTCCTCCTCACGCTGTTGCTTCTCAGTCTCATTTACACAAAACTGGTTTCTGCACACTGCTAACAGCAACACAGGAATGACCACACACAATCATGAACTTAATATAGTTCTCATGGCTAAAGCTCCAAAACCGGTGACCTTAATACAGCTCTCCCGGTCTTTCACAAATGCAGCAACTAGTAGTATCCGTTGATCGAATTCTATCCCTGATAAAATTCTGGTGGGTAATATTGTGGCGTAATTACCACTACGAAATTTAAACATCAATTCACTAGTATATAAGACATAGTAACTTGACTCAATCTTGAGTAACCTTTTGATAGATAAAGTTGACATTGTCTTGTGATCCTTCGTTCTCATACACCCTCATTCTCATGCTTTTTATTACAGTCGCAGCAAGGCGTTGCATCAGCAAGGATATGATAGCTTGTTTACATCTAATTGGTTTACCAAATAATAACTTTTATCGCTAAATATTGCAACGTTTTGAAAATTAAAAATAATATGTTTTGAATCAAAATAAGCATTAAATATAGCAATTTTAGTTAATAATACTCAAACATAAATCATTATTCACTACTTATATTTATTCTAATTCACTTAAAGCTGCATTTTTCATAGGTTTATTATATTTATAAATAGCTTGAAAAAGTCTAAGCTATAATTACTATCAGTATCATAACCCTCCCTTATAAAAAAATGGAAATTTATGAATTTATTTAATGGAAATTTAGAACATTTCCTTTTATCAAAAAGTAAGGAGGAAAGTTTTGCTGTTTTTGAAATCAGATGGTAAGTCCAAGAATTTATGCGAATGATTATTTTTGCTAATTTTATTAGCTTCACTTCGCAATATTTATCTGCTAACTCCTTTAAATTGTTTTAGTTAACAACAAAAAGATTATCAATGAACTTAAGAAACAAAATGTACGTAAATTATCGTTTGAAATTACTAAGTTGTGTTCCTGAAGTAAACAGAAAAACTAAATATTGGTGCAAAAATTGCAACCTTTTCGAATTTCGTTAATCTGTTGACACAAATTTTTTTTAAAAAATTTATAGTAATTGCAAAAAAAATTTTTTTTTTATCACTGATCTATGTACCGTGCACAAAAAATAAATGGACCACCCTAAATAGTAGTCGCTATCTGAGAACTTCACCATATCTCGAGATCTTTTAAAGCGAATTAAAAAACTTTTGCACACAATTATATAATTTGCTTATCCAACAATAATTCCATTCAAAATATATCTCTTCTTCCTCTTCTTCTTTGTCAGCACTACAGCCTAGTGCAGGCCAAGGCTTTCTCAATTAGTTGCCTCCAGGCAGGGCGACTTTGAGCTGGGTTTTTCCACCTGTTTATTCCCAAAATATAACTCTTACTAAATATTTATTAACTTTCATTATTTTTTATTATTTTATTTAATAATAGTCGAAAACATTTTAAATTTTTAAGCATACAATTTTCTTCATCATTTTAAATAATGCAGTTTTAAATGACAAATTTCAAAATTTGAGCGTAATCGGTCAAGTACTTCCTGACCATTCAAAATTTATGATTCGAATTCTCAGGAAATATTTGACTAATTTCACTCAAATTTTATATTTCGCCATTTAAAATTGCATTCTTTAAAATGATGTATGTAGAATTTTTTTCAATTCGCTTAAGAAATTCTCAATTTACGCAAAAACTAAAATTAACATTTAGGGGATCAGACTATGAACCTGACCAAACTATTGAGTTTACGGACACCTCCTTCATTTCGGGGGGAGGGGCAGAAATCCGAATGCGTCGAAAAAAAGCATGTTTATTCAGAGAAAGCATGTTTATGTGTCTGATTTCGTAACTTAAAATATAGTAATTAATTATAATATTTTAGGTTATCCCCTCGAATCTTTAGATTGAGTCCTAAAACGTGAAGATCAGATATGAAGACTAGATCAAAAGTTATTCAGTGTGGTTCATTTTTTATATTTTTGGCACTGTGCAAAAAAGTCTAACGAACGTAAAAGGACTGACTTTGTTTGTTTCCTTTAGCAGCATCAACCTAAATTGAGTTAAGAAACGAAAATTTAAATAACTCTTAAAATATGCGTAGTATATTACAGCGATATCCTCCAAAACATGAAGTTTAATGATCAGGTCACGTGCGACGATATAATCTAATTTTCGTCAGCTTATCGGATAAAATATTTAAAATGCGTGATATTTTGTCGAGATATACGAGAATATTTACATAATTTTTCCCAAATTAAATGTAAGTAGAGTTGAATCCTCTTTTTTTTTCAATCATAGACGAACCCTCATATTAACATATATATATATATATATGTAATGGATATTTCAATTAAAAAACTGTAACAAATATTATTGAAAATTATTGCCATTACAAATTCGGAAATATCTGGAAATTCAAAACGCTACACTTACAAGAAAAAAGTGTAAACATAGGTAGCAAACGCAAACCGTAGTTTTGTACGGTATTTTTGTTACAAGTTTAAAAATAAAGAATTCTTGAACTAATAATCAAATTTCAAAAATTTTCATTCTATCTTCTCTCAGTACATTTGTTGTATACCTGCATATTTTAAAGTTTCTAAACGCAACGAAACAAAATGTAAAACCGGTCACCCAAAACAGCAGCGGCGGCTCTTACAATTTTTAAATATTAAGAAAAATCAAATAGGATTATGTATTTTTTTTCAGTCGGAATATTTTCATATAAAAGAGAAAAAAAAAGGAATTTTTTTTTAATTATGTTACATTCCAGCCTTTAATAACTTAAACATAAACATAAACTTAAACATAATTCCTGAAAATAAAAGCAAGATTTATATCACTCATTTAGTAATTTTTCTGCTCATATGGTAACAGTTCATCCGAAATTCTGATTTACAAAATTATAATTATCATGATGAAATTACCAATTTTTTTTCATATTATCTACCAATCAGCATAGTATCGAGTACCAAACAGCAAATTATTTTATTGTTAAATTTACCATAGTCATTATCAAAGCACTTTGGTAAAGATTACCTTGAGTTTTGGTGTTCTCATAGTGCCAGAAACAAGTTTAATTTTACCCGACTGTTTCAATATATAAAGCTCAGTTAACGATCCGAAAGGAACTGAGAAAGTTGTTCAGGGGCGGTCCACCTATTAGTATCATTTAAATAAAAAAATGTACAATGTATATATGAGCCACGGTGACTCATTTGATAAAGCATTCACCTTCCTATGAAATAATCAGGTACGAATCCCAGGGATGGCAGGTTGATACGAATTACTAAGCATACGCTTGCAACGACCTCAGGGCTGACGTAAAATATCCTCAGTAGTAGACAGATCATGGATTAGAATTTCCATGCCGTTAGGCTAACCGTGGGAGGTTTACGCAGTCTTCCTCTCCATGTAACTCAAAAATGGGTCAGTTCCATCAAAAAAACTTCCACGAAGGCTAATTTGTCCAAATGCTTGTTTCAAGAGTTCCCTTGTCTTCCGGGTTGGGTTCAAAATTACAAGGCTATGGAGTTGAACGTTGATAGTCATAAACTTAAAATTAGGTCTGTTGTTCACCTCACATTGAGGTGCACATAGGTTCAAATCGCAGCGGTAGTTGGCTGGTACGAATTCTACTCCCGGCTCGTAACGACTACAGTGCTGACGTAAAATATCCACAGTAGTAGACTGATCATGTGTTAGAATCCCCTTGCCGTCGGGATAACCATGGAAGGTTTTCGTGATATTCTTTTCCATGTAACGCAAATGCAGGTTAGTTCCATCAGAAAGCTAGTTTGTTCCATTGATACAGGACGGGAGTACCCTTGCCTTCTGGGTTGGGTTCAAAATTACTAAGCTACGGAGGTGAACATTCATATTCTGCAACTCAGAATTGCATCGACTGTTCAACGCTGGTTATAAAAATAAAAATAAAAATTTATGTACATATATATTCATTCTATTTTTCTATTTATCTTAATAATCACGGATCATGGTTAGTTCTTAAAAAAAATAATTCTGAAATGGAAAATTTGAATTTTGGTTTTGGTTTCGCCTTTTTTTCTGAAAATTGATCAAGTTTGGTTTGAAAACAAATGCCTCAAAAATAAAACTCGAGTTATTTATTTGTTTACCACCACCATTTTTTCTATTTCTGAAGATTCAGATTTAAATAAAAATAATTTTTCTCGACCTCAATTAACAAGAAAAAAAAATTTCTTGGTCCAGACATAACAAAAGTAAGACGCTTATTAATATACGTTTCAAGATATTTTTTTATTGCTATTTATTACCTATTAAAATAAACATTTTTGTATGACTTAATTTATAATGCAAATCGCCTTGATGTTTTAGGAGAATAATGTTGATTTTTAATTTCACGGATGTAAATAAGAATAAAAAAACAAGCTCGATTTTCTGAGAATCTAAATAGCACCTTTTAATTTTAACGTGAAAATAAAGCTTTTCTCAGCAAACCTTTGAAATTTCTCTGCTTTTGTTTCCAAAGCACTCATTTTTAGAAAATTACTCCTTTTCAAAAAAAGAAAAGAAAATCCTATTAAAAAAAACTGGTTTCTCCGGTTATTTTCATTGTGCATGCTTCCTATTGATGTAAAAATAAAGGAATCAAAAAAAGTGAAGAATATTATTTTATTGAAAGGGAAATATTTTGCCATGATAGAAATTTGTTGAATCTACGAACTATTTTTGCTATTACGGCTTATATGTTCAAATTAATTCTAAGTTTTATCTAGATAAAAAAATTTCTTTTGTTCCTAACATTTGCTTGTTGAAAAAACAAGGCCATTTTAATTGAAGTAGAGGCTCTTCAGAAAAATAATGCATGGTCTGTAAAGCTTTAATTTTAAATTATTAACATCCAAAAACATACATTCAAAAGTGGACTTGCAGATTGTAAACAATGCTACTTCAACAAAACATGGATCTGTAAGCCCGTTTCGATGCTTCGAGTTAATACTTTTTATTGTGGAAAATAACGGTTCACCTTTAAAAGTGCTTCGAAATTACACAAATCATTCTTTTTAAAAATGCTCCGCAGTTAAGTATACAATTTTAAAAATTTCCTTACCCTAAACACTAAAAATAGTGACAACTACTTTTCACCAAAATGGTGAATCAAACATACACACAGCACAGAATGAATATTAATATGAATTCGAACAATACAGTAGTGAATAGAAGTTAAATATTATAAAATCATTTTATACCATTGTCTGATTTAGCTAAATATTGTGCAAACATAAATATATTATACTCGTACAATTAAAAACATACCTGCATTTTTTAACAGTTTAAATGAGTAGTTTATCAAATTCATCTGACTAGAAGAATGAAATTATTTGGCAAATAATCGACCACAATCAGTATTTTTTTTTATCAATCAGTAAAAACAATTTAAACTTACTTAGTATTAAATAAGCTATGACTTTTACCCATGTTTATTTGCAAATAATCGACCACAATCAGTATTTTTTTTTTATCAATCAGAAAAAACAATTTAAATTTACTTAGGATAAAAAAAGCTATGACTTTTGCCCATGTTTATTTGAAAAATAATCGACCACAATCAGTATTTTTTTTTATCAATCAGTAAAAAAAATTTAAACTTACTTAGTATTAAATAAGCTATGACTTTTGTCAATTCAATCCGATAAGAGCTCATATTTCATTAGTACACTTCATGTAACCAAACAGCATATTGTCACTATCTTGAAACTGTACAGTTATTCGCCTTTAAACTTCTATTAACGATCCAAAAGCATTTAGTATGAATTTAAAACATATCCTACCATCGTTTCATACAAGAATTTAGTTAAATAGTTTAAATGTGCACTTTTTATTTGCCAAATTTCTGGAGCTCAAAAAAAAACCTTCTTCAATAAAAATCTGCAGATTGATAACTTTATAATATATTGGTGATAAGATTTAAGTATACCACGCCCTTTGAAGTGTGTAAGAGCGCTCGCTTCGGTATTAACTTTAAATAAAATAATCATTCACAAATTTTTTAGAGTTTTTCAACACCAAATTCGAAGAGGCATAACAGTTTTTCATAGCAGTTTTTTCAGTGTACTTTTCTGCCGCAAGATATGTCTTGTAGAAATCACTTATCTCAACATCTTCAAATTTTGACGTCGTATGTTAATCTTACTCGATCAATTTCGTTTGCAGGCGTGTGTCAAAGCCTTTTCCGATGCAATTTTTCGAGGAGTAGTAAAAAAATTAAAGGAGTTCCGCATGTTTTTAAAGTCGGAAATTCCATTGAAAAATTTGCTGCAACAGCGATTTTAGTTTTTCAACACAGTGTAATCAATATTTCAGTGACTGGCGCCATTTTAAAATGCTCTATAGGTTGATCAAAAGCCTAAGCAGGCCGCATTTATTCCAAGCGTCAAACATCTCCCATAGGTGGGATCCAATGTGTTGAATAGGACAGACGTTTGGCAACTAATCAACTGCTGAAAATCCAATTCCTGCAGATGCTCTTGGGTCGAAACTGTAAGATAGGGTGTAAAACTCCTCGGATAAATTTTTAATAGGGTCGAAATATGAGTATATTATACAGTGTTGCCAGAACTTATGATTAAAAAGTAGCGAATGGGAGCTCCAAAAGTAGCGGATTCGAACATTTTGTAGCCCAAAAAATAAACGAATAAATAAAAAGAAAACAATATATATATATATATTAACAAAATTAATATCACAGCACTAATAAAGTGTAAAGTTTGCCATGTTTTGAGTTTTCTAATTTATTTGGCTATATTTCTGTAAAACAGCGACGTCTGCTATATTTTGGGTAGTATCGTAGCAAGCTTGCGGAGTCTCCCGAATTCATTTGTGGTTTGTTTTGCTGAAAGTGTTAAATTGAAAGAACGCGTAATATGAAAAACACTAATATTATAATAATATTGGATAGCGCGTTTTTTCAAGCTTTATGTGTAAAAATCAGTCGGGAAAAGTAACCCCACTTTCCAATCTTCTATCAAAATTAATATCCTGGTTGTGAATCAAAATATGTTTTTTTTTGCATATGAAATATTATTTTTTCATAATCTTTTTTTAATACGTAGAAAGCTAGATAGTTCTGTAGAAAAAGATACTATTAATAAAAATATATTTTTAAATTTTGTAATTAATTATTTAAAATAAAGTAATTTTCAGCAATATTTAATTTAGAAAAGAAGGAAAAAATTGCAGAAATTTTTGAAATATTCGTCTTAACACATTAGCTTATTCTTTTGACTAAGTTAACCCACTAAAAATGCTAAATGCAAAATTATTGTAGTACAAGATATTAGAATTGTATAACCGAAAGTATGTGATCCGCCTCTTCATTTTCCTCTGTCGATGATTCCCCATGATAAATCGATGAATTAAATTTGAGCATTTTAGCTGATGGTATAAAATCATAGCAACATGTATTTCTATCTTCAAACATCATTTTAATTCGAAGAATTGATGATAAAAGTTCAAGTCTCATTCTGTTTCAAAGTTTGGTTTTTGTTGATGTTACCCTTGAAAACACTCTCTCAACTGTGGTATTGCTAATCGGTAAACTTTACATATTTAATCCAAATTGAGACAATTCCTTAAAAGCAAGATCATCACCTGCATTTTTAATTGTTGTGACCTTGCACCAGAAATCTATCCCATTTGTAGGAATGCCATCAGGAAAAAAATTGTCCCACTTTGTTGGTAAGAGACAGCGCCACTGATTTTATATCTCTCCAATTTGGGATTTTTGCGGTAATAATTCTATTGGCAAATCTGAAAATGGTGGACGTGTATGCGATAAGCAAATGTTCAGAGAAAAGTTTTCAATTTTATTTGAAATTTCTATATTTCCTGGAATGCTATTTTTCGTGAAACTGTATATATATGGCAATTTACAAAAGTAAAATGAATTTACTAAAAAGCATTTAAAAGTACGATATTTTTTGGAAACTCATTGTCATTCACAACAACTATTTCATTCAGCATGTTTAATGACTCTAGATTTTAATTTTTCTCAGTTTCAAAGTGAAGCGAGTCATGTGATTTGTTTTTCCAGACGATAACCGATTAATAGTGGTTGAAGATTTTTTTTCCCCATCATATTCTCCGTATATTTTTCCATATTAATCTTTGCGATTTCGCGAGTTTACGATTTGAAACATAGATATGGACAAATCAAGAATCCAAATCTAAAGTTAAAGCATTTTTAACAACAACAAAAAATGTCCTCTTTGAAAAGGGTAAAGAAACTGCAAACTTTCAGAATCATTTTATAATGGGAAGGGGAAAATTTAAAAAAATTTATATATATTTCTGTGAGGAAAAAAGTAGCGCATTTTTAAGATTTGTAGCATTCAAAAAATAATAAGTAGCCCAAAAAGTAGCGGGTAGCCCAAATTCGATTTTCAGTAGCGGGGACTTTTAAAAGTAGCCCAATCCGCTACTTGTAGCCCAATCTGGCAACACTGATATTATAGCTTCCACAACAGAATTTAACTTTCATCATTTCATATCTTCTCTGCCTGATAACCTAACCTTCAAATCCTACATGAATTGATCGCCCACAGTAACAAAAGTAGGAGAAAAAACGCTTTTTTCATATTAGAAACCAGAAAACGCAGACAAACGAGGTCAACTAATCTATTTCAATTTCGTTGATTAAACATCTCGTTGATTATTCGTATGCAAAATGCTTTTGGATGATTTATAACATTATTAAAAGAAAATATAAGAGATTATGGTAGAATTACGTTATATTAAGAAAATTGTACCTTGCATTTATTGTTTGTAATTCATAATTCTAGCAGACGCTTCTTAGGGAAGATAACGTTAATTTGGGAGCTTAGGCCTAAACCTCTCAGCCCTTATAATAAATCAGCTCTGATTACTTGCTCTAAATCTAAAGAAAGCCATGTAGGATGGTATGGAAAAACACATAATTCTAATTAATTATCTATTTCTCGGCACTAGCCATCGAAGGCATCACCGATCGATCCATCGGTGGATATTCGATTAATATCTAAATTGTGATATCTAATGTATATCGTTGGAGGAGGAGTTTGTTGATATCAGATTATTCGTATCATGCTGAAGTCTTTAGTGCTTGTGGATGGTACTAAGGACAGCGTCTGATGGAAAGAAAGGACTGGATTATATTTGGCAGTTGCGTCGGTAAGTTCTTGATTAAAATATGATGGTAAAGTTAGCAGTGTTGTAGTGAATGGCTCGCTATAAAATGGTATATTCAGTTTTTCAAGTAATGACTGAGTTTGTCTAATTTCATGTCTTTGTGTATATTTTCGTTGATAATGCATCTCGGGGAGTTTAGTAAATATCGTTGAATTTGTTTTTGGAAAATATCTGTTTTTGCTCAGTTGCAGTCGTCCATGCGGATGAGGCATACATGATGATTGGATGTATGCACATGATATAAAGCAAGCGTTTGTTGTACAGATTTAGTCTCGACTGGTGGTCTATTAGTGGTTTCAGGTATTGATATGCCCCTTGTGCTAAGTAGTAATATTGATAAGTTCTAAAAAGTAATATTGATAAGTTCTTACCAATTTAGATTGTATGCTACAGTAACTCCAAAATACTTTGCTTTGCTAACTATGGAAATCTCTTCAGAGAATAGGTTAGTTTTTCTGTTATTTGTGCATTTGATTTATGCTGTCTGACTATAATGAGGTTCAACTTGTCTGCAACTGCATTTATCTTAACTTCGTATAATCTGACTTGGAGTTTTTTGATGGCGTGTTTGGGTTGTCTGAACTGGTATATCAGTGATGTGACGACTGCATAATAAGCTACCATCTCTTGTGTGTTTTCATTAGCAGGAAAATCATAGTCGTAGATGAGGTATAGGATGGTCCCTAGGATGCTTCAGTGGGGCACATGTGCCCTAGTGATTTTGGTAAGGGCATCATTCTAAATCATCCAGGGTGGCCACAGTCTGGGCAAATTTAAAAAAAGGTTAAAAAATTTTGTTTTATGAGGCAATCAAAAAATTTTTAGTCGTTAATTTCAGGTCACTTTTAAGAATGCAGTTGGTCAGCTATAAAACAGATATTTAATTTACAAATAATTTTTGACGAAAGTAATTAGCTGAACACTTCTCTTCTTCTTGTCACACTTCTTGTTACCTCTCTCCCCCTTGTCTTAAAAACTTACACTATTTTACGAATCCCTACTCCTCCAAAGCGAGACCTCATTTGCGAACTCCAAATTGAAATAGAGTGAATTTAAGGTTTTAAATTTAATAGTAGTGAATACAGAGGGAAGTGGAGGCGGTGATCGCCTTTTGAGGTCACCAGATCTGATGATGAGATAGTATGTAATAATTATTTTAATTATACATGAACGTCCATAAAATGCACGCATAATTATTTATTTCGGCTCACTGTTATTTATCAATGCAATTAGACTAATGGAAGAAGACTAATTCTAATACTCTTTAATAATTAAATAGGTATGCAATTCCGCAGCAATGTGCATTCTAGTTATACACGAATTTATTCATGCAATATAAAAGAAAAAAGATGTGTTTGTTAAAAATGTAAAAAAAGACATAATTTAAAAAGTTCTTTAACTATGAAAATTCTCAGAGCAAATTTCTTTTTGAATATTTTAAAGGGAAAAAACGGGACCCTTTTTTATATCCAGTTTTGAAGAGGATATCGCTCTCTCGATCCCACTTGAAAAGACTCTTAATCTCTGCAATAGTCTAAGTACCAGTCTATAATTAAACAGCTAAAACTGCATTTTCTAATCATTATAAAAGAAATATTTCTTAAAGCTCTTTTTTCCAACTTTACTCTGCAGAATATGTATATTGATGAAACTAGAACCAAAGAATCACGCGAATTTACTGTAAATTTGCTTAACGTTAAATCTCCTACGTAAGCTACCTTTACTACAATTTTTACACTCTTCTTCCAAATGGCTGTTTGTTGTGAAGTCTGAACTAATAGAATATACGAGAGTTCTTCCATAAATTTATTTCAAAACATCTTCTAAAATACGGGTTTCCTTAAATAGGAAAATATAAATTCTCAACTGAAAAACGAACAAATGGATCATGTTTGGCTTGAGCGAAATTTTGGATTATAATTGAAGACATTTTTTGATAAATCTGTTCTGAGCTCTGTTTAGCTAAAATATGCTTTCAGTTTCGTTTACACTACAAATTGCCATAAAATGGAATTGAGTTCCAAGTAAAAAAAGTCATTAAACCCTGGCTATAACCCAAACCCAAACTCTCTTTCATCTCTTTTTATTCTTTTAAACTGATTTAGTTGTATCAAAAACACTTTTAAGATAACATCAGAAAATAAAAAACCCATAAGAAAATGATATTAATCTGTATTAATCATGTCGATATATATTTTCCAGCTTTGAGAATGATTTCGTAGTATCGTTCAGTATTAATTTAGTGATTACTAACGGAATATCCGTTCTTCGTAAGGGGTGGGAAAAAAGAATCCCTGTTGTAGTGCTGGACAACATAACGAAATCAAGCACAAAACTAAAAGACCAATACTAACACAAATAATAAAGCTGAAACATCTGCTATATCTTTTTTATTTATTATCATATGTTACCCTTCCCGGTGCTTTTACATTATTACATTAAGTGAAACATGTTTTAGTTGTTCATTCTATCAAAATAAAGAATATCTGTATTCAGGATCCTCTGTCCTAATGCTACCGCTCGAGGTATTTAACTTCTGATATTTAAAATCTATCACAATCAACCGATTTTCTAATGAACTTTTATCGAGGGGCCATAAAATTTTACTTCCACAGTATCAATTATAAAAATACATTACAAAAATACATTATAAAAATACATGATAAGAATACATTTGGTACCTATTAAAACTGTCTCAATGACCATAATACCAGAAGAGCCTATTACCAAAATTAAATAAAGTTAAAATGTAACAATATTGCGATTTTTTACGAATCCCCATAACGAATAAATACATTTTCTCCCTTAATTTTGCTTTTTAGTACATAGCCTATTTCTTAATTTTGCTAAGTACCTATTGCCAAAATTAATCAAGTATGATTGGCATCAATTGGATTTTTTTTTACGCTTTTTCTCAGCGAATTAGTACCATTTCTTCTTGATTTTGGTTTTCAGTACAAACCATACTTTTTTTAATTTCAACTAACGTTGATTTTGAATTATTATTTTCTTTCATTAACACTTTTTGAAAGCATTACTATAATCAAAATAAACAAGTGGTTTCAGATAGCTTTAGATGGTTTCAGATAGAAATTCTAATTTAGTGATATATTCCGCCTACGCTACCACGATCACTTTAATCATTTAGATAATAACACAATGTATAAAAGACAAGCATTATGAAACGTGCAATAAAAAACTTTTTTGATTAGAGCTATAAGCTAACCAACATCATAAATCTTAATCGTCTGAACGAACTGAATCGTTTCTAGTTTAATTTAAAACATTGGCTTTCACTAAATCAGTGAGAAAATTCCATTTTTCATTCGTCTGTCTCGAACTAAATCGTTCGATTGAAATTTCTGAACAATTTCTGGGAACGGAGGCTAAAATTTATTCTTTTACCTGCTGTCCAAACTTCAGAACTCTAGCGCAAACGGCTTTGGAGTTATTAGAAATACACACAAACGCAAACAGACCCACGCGAACTCTTTCTTTTCTTAATATAGATGTACTTTTTTTCATCCTGGACGAAGAACAGGTATTCAACTAGTCTTGAATAAAATGAAGAAACCATGTCTGGTCCCTCTGAACTTTTAAAAGCTATTTACTAGTTGATCCAAAATTCCTCAACTAAGTTTTGCTGAATAAGTTCCCCTTACCACATTCGAGTCGAGATATTTCCTTAAATTACGACATCGTGGAAGGAAATGTGAAAGAATGTGAAAGTTCAAGAGAGAATGCAAGACATTTTAAACGGATAAATCAAATTAAAGATCAAATTCAGGAATGAGAAGGCAGGAATGCCAGCCATCATTTATTGAGGTATTTTTAGAAAATATTGTATCGAATAAAAAAAAAAGAGGAAGACAACGCCTTTGATTTCACATTTAAAAAGTATGTCAATATTACAGAAGTAGTCTGGAATCACAAGTTGCGAAACCGAAATACAACACAAATTTAAAAAAATCAAGGGTATTACAGGGTCTTTTTCAAAATTTTGTGGTATTGAAGAAATTCAAATACATATTTATCTTAAAACGTGCTTATAATACTCGTATTTGATATTTAATACATTAGTCGATAATGTTCTGATTAGATTCGATGAAATTATCTTTTCCCTTATAGCATTTCCAATCATTTCTACATAATCTAGTAAAAAATGCTTATTTTTATAATTTTAATATTATTAATAATTATCGACCCGCGGTAAATGAGAGGATGGAGCGTTCGCCTTCCAATGAGGTGTACCTGGGACTTATCCCAGTGGTGGTTGGTTGATACGAATGCTGCTCCTGGCTCGCACCAACCACGCTGCTGATGTAGAATATCCTCAGAGGTGGACGGATCATGGGTTAGAATCCCCTTGTCAACGGGCTAACCATGGGAGTTTTCAGCAATTTTCTTTTCCGTGTAACGCAAATGCGGGTTAGTTGTATCTAAGAGTCCTCTACAAAGGCTAGTAGTTTGTCCCAATGTTTGATCCAGAGTTCCCTTGTCTTCTGGGTTGGCTACGGAGTAAAAAAAATTGTTGATCGTAAGATCAGAATTGGGTCGGCTGTTCAATGCCAGTTATAAAATATTATTAATAATATTATTAATAAAATCTAACCTTTTTATAAGTTGACTATACGGGAAATTATTAACACTTACAACACTTATTAATGGCACTTACACTTAAGTGCATTTACAAACCTTTTTGTTACAAATAGGTTTGTAAAAAAAACTAGCATAATAAAAAAGTACTGTCTTGTTTTCCTCTATAAGTTGATCGCCTGCCTGAGTTGATCACTGAAGCAATGTGCCGTAAGTGGTCAACTTACACAAATTTAAAAATTTAATGTAATTAGGATGGCTTATTTAGAGCAACATTAGTTGGCTTTTTACAAATTTTGACAAAGTTTCTTAAAAAGAAATTATTATATTATTTCTCAAAATTTTCAATAACTCTTTTAGGGAAGCTGTTGAAACCTCGCCGTGTCACATTACAGCAAGCATGCCTTGAGTTTGCCCTCCACTAAAACAAAATTATCAAGAATTTTTTATTTGTTACCTCTAATTTCTTTTCACTTTCTATAACTAAATGTGGTAGACTAATTCAAATGCGAAAATAGTTTTTGCTATTAGATATAACTAAGTTATGCTAGATTTTGGCTGTTGTAGAAGTATTTAGAACGGACAAATAATGCTTATTTTTCTGCACAGGATTTTTGAACTTATTCTGATATTATTGTATTCTGATTCTGATATTTGGTGTTTCAGTTTCAAATATTCATGAATCATTAAAAAGCTGAAAGCAATAAAAACAATTAAAATTTATATGAAATGCAACTATTGAGATTCAGCGTAGTTAATCCAGAGAGTTATTGACAAACCATGCCAAATCTTCAAAAGTAAAGTTTATACATAAAAACTGGTTTTTATCCATTCTAAATCATAAAATTTTAATATTATATAGATATTTCAGACAAAAAATACAAAGATTTCTTTTTTAAGACATAAAATTGTATATTTTTAAACTTAGCGGTACGGAACCTTTGAAAGTAAAATTTATAAAAATAAAAGCATTTCCGGATAATTGTTTACCTTTGAGAGGTTTTAGAAAAAGTGCTCGTTAGAAAGGTAACGTTTTTTAAACCTTACTAACAAGTATAGACCAAATAAATTTTTTAAAAAAACCTCACATACCAAATTACATATTGTACTGCCTAATTAGCAAAAATTATAGGTAATTTGCATTTATTAGTCAGCAAATTTTAAAACTTTAAGTGCAACTTTTTAACAATGAACTCACAATCAGTGTAGTTTGTACAACTGAGTTCATCGTTAAAAAGTTTTAATGTAAGTAATCAATCTGTGTAAGTTGACCACTTGCGGGACATAGCTTTCGTAGTCAACTGAGATAGACGATTAACTTGTTGAGGAAAATGAGTACTTTTTTTTATTATTTCTGATACCATGTTATTTTTAGATATAATATAATATTCGTATATTTCTTATGTTACCAATAAAAATAAATTTCAACAGTAAAACTTCAATTGTTTCCCATTTATAAAGATTTGACACTGTGTGATGAAAGCAAAATTGCTTGCTTTTTATCAGAGCATTATTAATAATGAATAAGAAAAAATCTTTTGTTTTCTTCTCAAATTAAATCATCACTGAATGAAAACATTTTTTTTTTACTTTCGAAAGAAATTTTATTGTTTTTTATTCAACTAAAACGCACTATAGACTTGATAATAATACGTGGGTTTATGATTTTGATAAGATAATATCGTTTTTTATTGGCATTGAAACCAACTTTTTCGAAACAAGCAACTGTTTAAGCGGATAAGAGGTTATCTATACTAATGCGTAGGCAATTATTAATATTCACTTATTTCAGACTATCATTCGTCTTTTTTTTAAATTTATGATCAACTATCTGAATACACATTCATCGGGGTGGAAAAAAATAATAGTCGATAAATAGGTGTGAATCAACACTACGATATCAGGCACAAAACTGAAAGATATATACCAATTCAAATAAGCTAAAACAATTACAATCTTTAACTATTATTATTTCTCTTTTCCCGGTGGCTTTACGTTATCAAGTTCATTATCATCCCATCAAAATAAAGATTAATTATAATTAGTGCCATTTGGCATAATGCTACTGGATGAGGTCCGATTCTGATATTCAAAAAGTGCCATAATAAACAATTTTCTCCAGTATTTGTCCCGCTCGGGGAGCCGTAAAAAACCTATTTCCACTAAACCTATTGTAGCTATCTTGGTACCAATATTAGCATATTTAGTACCTATTAAAAAACGCCAATTAAGATAATATCAGTAGTACCTATTGATAAAAATAATTAAGCAACATTTACGTCAATAATAAGGTGATATATTATGACTTTCCTAAATGAAATACCTTTTCAACATTAATATAGTGTCGTAGTACAAATTTTTTTTAAAATTTTAATTATTACAAAATTAATTAAGCATCATTGATGTATATTGCGAAATGGTAATTTTTTACAGCTCTTATGGTTACTATTTTATTTTATTATACCTTGTTAAGTTTCCATTATTTAAGTTTATGGAAACACGCGCTCTTAAAGCATAAGTATCAATGAAAATGTGGTGTTAAAATAATCAGACATCTTTTGATAAAGAAATTTGGTGACGTCATTACCATATATTGTGAAATTATTAATGTAGATTTCAGTCATAACTTAAAGTAGGAAACGACCGAAAATGAATAATTCATAAAAGCGTGCAACAAGACTAATTTTCCATTGATTAGAGCTGCAAGCTAGCAAATAACTCATACTATTAAATATTTAGCAAACCCCATGAAAAACTGTTTTATTTGTAATGTAGAGAGGGCGCAACGGTGATCGGAGAGAGTTTTAAAGTTTTTGAACCGTGTTTACAGTGAGAAATACACAAAATACAGAACAATAATTTTTGGCGTACAGTGTGCCAAAAAAACGGACCACCCTGAATAACTGTGGATCTTTAATTTTGACACACTAGGACTCAAGCTTAATAGTTCCAGAGGGTAACCACAAATATACTAATTAATTTTTGCAGACGATATTTTAAATTACGAAATCAGACACAAAAACGTTCTCTGAATAAATGTATACCTTTTTTCGGTGGATTTGAATTTCATACCCTCAAAATAAAGGGGGCAGCCACTGTCTGGGAAACAAAACAGGTCGAATAATTTCTGAGAAATCAAATTTTGAATTCATGACTTTTTAAAAATTCCATTTCTCATAAATTATTTTGCCGATTTCGTTCAAATTTTGTATTTTGAAATATTAAATTACATTCTTTAGAATGATGCAAAATTGTATAGCTTGCAAGTCAAAATTTTTTCGACTGTAAATAAAACAATGAAAAATAATAAATACTTATTACAAGCTATGTTTGCATGTAATTATCTTTGATAAACGAATTTTACAATTGTGAGCAAAACTTTTCTGCTTGCTTTAAAAATTCTTGAGGTATGGCTAAATACACAAAAAGTAAAATTAACATTAAGAGATCCAAACTTTCGATCGCTCTCCTGACCAAACTATTGGGATTAAATTACCTGAATTGCGGCTGCACCCTATATTTTGGTAGTCAGAAATCCAAATTCATCGAAAAAACGGTATGTTTATTTAGAGAAAGAACTTTTCTTTCTGACTTCGTAACTTAAAAAATATCGTCTGCAGAAATTAATTAGCATATTTGACGTCACCTCCTCGAACCATAAAATTTTAAACCTGAGGGGATAAAATCTGATCATTAGATCAAAATGTAAAGGGATCAAATGTGCGGATCAGTTTAAAATTGCGAATTTGTATAGAATACATACATATAAACACACTGCTCCATTTATATAGATTTCATCTCATAATATTATTTAGGATGTATAAAATATGGGAAAAAGCTATTCTTTCTAAATTATCGTGGGGAAACTCTCGTGATTGTGAAAAAAATATAAGACGTTTAAATTACCTGAAATGTTTAAAAAATTAATTATTTTATATATATATATTTTGACCCTACACGTGAGGCGTAAAAAAAATTTAATAATGTATCTATGCGAAAAATATGCTTGTATAGAATATGGATCTAAAGAAAATTACTTTGTGTATCATACTTTTCTTCATATTTGTAAGATATCAAACACCTTTATTAATATAATAACAGTCTTATTAATATTAAAAAAACATTCTAAATTATGAGCTATTTCTCCCATTCTAATAAAAAGAAATCGTAATCAAAAATGGTAAGTGGTTACACCCCTACTCTAAAAAAGCGATTCAGTATTCATATATTGTTACATAAAAAAAAATTATTAAAATGAAAGCTATTTATTTTCAGTTTTAAATAAAAACATAATATATGTCATGAATGTGTGCGTGTGTTTTTTTTAATAATTTTAAGATATTAGAGTATTAAATTTTATTTAAAATTGACTTCGGGAAAATAAACACCTCTCACATACTTTTTAAATATTGAATTATGAACTTTAAATTGTTGGCAATATAAAGCTGCTACATTTCCTCATAAATCTGCTCTTATTTCATCAATTACAAGAACAATTTCGGTTTTAACGTCATGAAGTCTGATGTTTATTGTTGTAATCTGATCTTTTTACATAACTCGAAAGATAAATGAACAGTTTAGTTATATCAAAAAGGAAGAAAATCAGAGGTGCTCCAATTAATTACCTATACAAATAATTTTACCTATACTATTACCTATACTATTCAAGTGTAATGAAGAACACCAGTAAATTTTCATAAATATATATTTTTACGTAAAATTGACAAACTTAATATTTGAGAACATTTTCCTAAAATAGAGAATATCCCAAAATTTATGCAAAAATTTAATTGTGAGCCTAGTTGTGCAAAAAAAACTTAGCATTAAATTTAAGAAAAAATCTTTGTATTTTTATGTAAAAAACGTAGTGTTAAGCATAAAGTTTAAATTTGAAGTCGTTTGAAAAAGATTTGTTCGATTTAAGAGACCAGCCAACTTGAAAATATAGCTTCCAGAAAAAACGCTTAAGAATTTTTTGCGCATGCATTGAACCGTGAAGAGCTGCAAAGAAATTCTAGTATTTAAATATTTTTTTCTACTCAACTTTTCACGTACACTACTCTAATCTATTAAGGCACATTTGAAACAACAAAAAAAATTCATAATAAATTAAAAATAAAATTTAAAAAAATGAAAAAATAAGAAAGGGTGTTGCAAAATTTTTGTTAGTACATGCTCGGTGCCGTCAAATATCCTTTTGAAGATAAATTTTGGCTAAAAATAAATTGAAACTTGGTAATTTGACCACATGACATATTATTTAATATTTTAGATACTTGGATATTGGTATTTGGTATATTCAATCGGATATTAGTAAATATTTTATATTTTTGGGGGTCAAAACAGTTCTTATTATGAAATACCAAAAAAAAAATCTTTTATATCTTAAAAAGTATTTTTAATTTTTTAATTTCTTTGAGCTAGAATGGTTCAAAGAACAGCATATTTGACTGCCCATAAAAAGTTGTTTGAAGTCTTCAACATGATTTTTAAGCCCTTAATCATGTGCGTAAGACATATATCTTTTTTTTTTTCATATTTAACTCTGAAGATAATTAAATTATCAAAATTCTTTGCATTGCCCTACAAAAGTGTTTGCATTTAAATAACGTTTCGTTTTAAACTCCAGTAAAAAAAATCAGAATCCTAACTTAAATTTTAGACAATTTATAAAAAATCGATGAAAATTGTACATTGACAGTTGCTCAGCGAAATTAAAACCATGTTGACCCTTTGAATCGTCGCTAAATAACTATTTAAAGGAAACTCTGTAAAAAATGTTTTAGAGAATAATTTTCCTTAATGTTGAAGGACCAGATTTAGTTAACTAAATTTTAATTACTTTCCTTTCAATTAAAATGTTATTCAATTATTAACAGATTATTTTTCTTCTTCCATATATGGGAATGAAAATATTATTTTTCATGTTCTATCAATGAAAAGTAATTAAGAAAAATCTTATATTAAATGGAATATCATTTTAAACAAATGAATAATCAAAGCGAAAATGAATGAAATTTAGGTGAGGATCAAAATTTATCTGCCCTCACTGGTCAGATGATTTCTTATTCCTGGCCATGACACAAATCAATCCACCCTTCAAAAGCTGCAATTGTAAAATGCCGACAATGCCAGGTCATCTTGTTTGTTGCGTTTCAAACGCACCAGCAGTTTTTTATGGCGTACTATTTCTCATTTTTATGATGCATTTTATTCTTGATTTATTCAAGGATTTTTTTTTACTTTAAAAAAAAACACCTCAGATATTTACAAATCTTGAAACTACTCCTATATATTCAAATTGCAAGCAGTTATTACATAGTAAAAAATTCGGAAGCTAAAAAGATTTGATGATACTGGAAATTAGAATTCTGATTTAAATATAGGATTTAAAATGAAGGACAGAAAAACTTTTAACTATTAATTTACAAATTCAAACTAAACAAAGTTAAAGAAAAAATGTTTACGAATGGAGGCCGATTGAAATCCTACACCATTATCTAGACTAGCAATCCGATCATATTGTTATTGAACCCCTAGGGAATGATAACTTAAATTCTATGATATATGCAGAACAGGATATGCAGGAGAGAAATGCAAGGTGTTTTGTAATGTCCACCTTTAATATACAAAGAGTTTCAAAATGTTGTGACAAATGTTTCATCGTAAGAATTGAAAATAGTGAGGTAATCCATGATCTAAAATGTAAATTGAATGCCACTAGGTGATGCTTTGCATTCCACTACTGGTAATGCTACTATGCATCTAGCATGCTTGATGATTCTCTCTTTAACACACGTGTTTCATCAAACTATGATTTATATCTTTAGGAAGCTCTTAAAGATATCGTGTACCACGAGCACGTAGAGTCAGCAATGCATAGTGTGGCAAGGTCATTCAGCACCTAGGGATTAGCTGCCTGGCATGAGGGACTTGCCGAGCAAACCACTATTGCCGAACAGCTAATTTACAACACAGTTGCCTTTAGCAACTCGTTCTCTTTTTTGGAGATTTTTCTCTTGGTCGCCATTATAATGCAAACCTTTATTTCTTTTAAATTTTGTGACTGAACTAAAAAAAAAAAATTAAGTTCAACTGAAAAAGGCCAAAGAGGAAAGCGGGTCGTTAAACGCCGCTGAATTGGAAAATCGCTGTCAGGCAAGACTCTCTGGTGTAACAGGCAGAGGCATGCACAGGCATTCAATCGACGATTAAGACCACTAAAATTTAAATTTATTACATCGTGAAATTAAATTATTTTAACAGTTAAAGATTGAGCTCACTCAAAAAAGCTCAACTGTGAATTATACTTTTTCGTTAATAATATGATTTTTAAACAAGTTTGTATAAAAAGCTTTATATTTCAACGCAAAATAAATTTTTGCTGAAAAATACATTCTAAAATATGGATTCACTCTTTGAAAAATGAATAAATATTTTTTCATTTTTTAGTGAAATGAGTGTTATAAGATTATAGGCAATGCATATTTTCTTGGTTATTAATTTCTTTTAATCCTTAAATTCGCATTTAATTTTCTAATTCCATTTTCAATAAAATGACGACTACACAATTTATTATACAATTTAGTCGCACAGTAAAAGGTATTCAAATTCGATATTTTTAAATCTTACCTTTCTTTGCCTACCTCCACCAATTACAACACTTCTCCTTTTAAGGCAATTAATTCTTCGGTATTGGCGTCAGACATCGATAACTTTGCTCACACCGCTGGTGGAGAGCTGGGGTTTTGAGTTCGATCCTGACAGCCGAGAAAATAATCAGCGTATATACGCATCAAGAAGCATTTTAAATCTATCGTCGCTGAAAGTCCTCTCGGTGATTGTAGAGAGGAAGATTGGAGAGAGGGGTACCAACTCAGGCGCTGTCCACGCCGTCTGATCGGGATCAAAATTATGTGGCATTCATACCATAACTGTCATACCTTAAAAATGGAACTAGGTTCTTGGCCATGACTGGGTGATGCCTCCAGTGAATGTTTTCTATCACTTCCTTGTGTCAATTCAAACCTAATATGTCTGCTACCACTTTTTCCTGATATTTTCGATAAGGAAATTTCTCAATTTCTGCATTTCAAAAGTGCAATTCTCAATTCTTATGCTGTACCCTACATACATCCTAAAAGTTCAAAAACAATGAGTTTAAAATTAAGTCATAAAATGTCTTTCATAAAATGAAGTCATGAACTAAGCACGTTAGCGGTCGTTTGTTATTATTTAAGATTGAAATAAACTCTGGAAGTGCAAAGGTAATAAAAATAAATAAATAATCAGCTTATTTGTCTTGACGTATTGTATTCATATTTCGCTTTAAGAACCGTCGTTAAATTTCCTGCTAAATTACATTGATTTTTATTTGATCTATTTATTGCTTTTACTGATTGGCCAGTGGTCGAAAACGTAGTATCTCAATTAAAAATTAATTCGTGACTCCTAAGTGCAGAGTTATTTATTTATGATTCTGAAAATATAAACCAAAAGTCATCATTATGGTATGGTAGCACACACAAGAAAAAAGGACAAAAAAAGTGAGAAAATGCTATGCTTCCATTTAACTTATTTAGTAAAAAGAAATCAATATTTACATTTTAAGACTAACGAGACTGTCACATTTTTTATTCCAGGTGAACAGACTTTTTAATAAAGATTTGATCATAAATTGATTGAAAGTACGTACCCCATTTTCAAAATAGAAATCGTAGTTTCTTTTTTATGAAAAAGGTCGGTTTCCCCGTTTTATTTTTACTTAGAAAAAAAAACGAATGAAGGTAACTGACCTAACCTAAATTAAATATTCATAATCATTGCATAAAAAAAACCAACAATATATATACTTAGCATTAAATTTAAGAAANCCAATGTAAGTAGGCTCTTCAACTTGGGAATTAAAATGAAATAAAATGCATAAATTTTTTAATACATATGTATGGTTTCTTTAAATATATATATATATTAATTATACGTATTTTAAAGTAAACGAGGTTGATTGTATTTAAAAAGTGAATGGCATAAAAAACTGAAATGTCTGTACTACTGTTACGGTTACATTCTGACCATAAAAAAGTATACTGGTGGTGTCGTGGCGCTGGAGTTTAAGTGAAAGGAAAAAAAAAAGCTGCAAATGCTGAAATCAAATTCTTTCTGCTTGTTAATTGAGACTTCAAGGGTTGACTAAACTTTAAAGAAGGGCATTAAAATAATAAATAAGGAACTTTTAAAAATTTTCAAGTATAAAAATTTTTTTCAAAAAGTTTATTCAAGGTAAATTAAACTAACTAGTTTGATTGAAAATTATTTAAGAAGACAAATAATAATAAACTATAAAAAATAGTTTTATGAAATAAATTTTAACAAAGTTCAAAAATATAAATGGGAACACAACTGTTTTTTGAAAAAAGAAAGAAAGAAATAGGTGAAAAATTCTGCGCCGAAATGAAATTTACATTCAACAATTTTGTTATACTCATTAGTGGAATTATCGATCTACTTCTTGTCTTGATTACGAAAATTCCGAAGGGTTTCGGTACAGCCAAGTAAATTAATTCCTTTACAGGTTTTGGTACCATTAACAAGTACAGTATAATTAGATGAAGGCACTGATGATACTGTTTATAACACTAAATCAGCTTTGATTCTGCAACTCTTTCGGCTGGTACCAGTTGTCTGTTTTCAGCTTAAATATTGCACATTATTTCAGATTTTTTTATTTTATATACGTCGTTGAACAGCCGACCTAATTTTGGGATTACGACTGCTAATGTTCAACTCCGTAGCCTTGTAATTTTGAACCAATCCAGAAGACAAGGAAACTCCTGGATCCCCCCAGAGGTATTGATTTGTTATGGGAACATGGAGGACTTTGAGACTCGACAGATTTAACGTGCATCAGTCACCATTTACTACACGGGGAGTCTTCAGCCGGTGGGGATCGAACCCACGAACTCTTGGACATGGGCCCAGTGCCCTACCAACCAGGCTATCACGGCCTATTATTTCAGATTAAATTATATTTAAACTGCATTTGCTTTTGCTTGTTGTTTGAATATGGAATTTGCTGGCACAACGATTCAAAAGCAACTCTGTTGTGCCTAATACAAAAATTTTTACGTAGTCTGTGTCTGGAGGAGTTTTCTAAACTACCCTCCAGATTAACTAATCTGGCGTACCTCAGTTTATCTTTATTATATTTTAAAATTTACAACTGGAGTAAATCTTACAAAATAGCATTCAGAAAATAACTGATAAACAAAAAGAAATTTAGCATTTTCCTTTTAAGTAGTTATATAAAATATGTCCTAAATATGTGACGTAATCTCCCACCATGGACATTCGAGATCTCAATAAAATTTGCACTTGTATCATGTTGATACAGTGAAACCTGAAGAAAAGACCACCTCTAGTTATGACCACTTTTGGGAGAATTTTCTCCACAGATTTTGTGTTAAGAAAACCTTCAAGAGAGACCAACAAAACCTCTACCAGTGACCGAGCAATCCTTCGCTTCCAATGCGGAAAAGGTTAATTAAGGATACACGAACATATCAAAACAAAAAAAATTAACAAAACAAATAAGTAGATTAAAATGTATTCAAAATATTTGTGAGGCTGTTACTTACAAAACTCTTTCTGACAATCTCTGAAAAAGATTTATATCCTCATTTTACAGTCAGAGTGCACTAAAGTCGATGTTATCAATTATTTATTTTTAGAGTTAAAAATTAAATTAGGAAAATAAATTGTTTTAGAAAAAACTAAGCACATCAAACAGACAAGCTTTAGATTTTATGATGTATGGTGTAAATGATTTTTATGATACAAAATTAAATACAAATTTAAACAAAAAAACATAATTGTTTATTTATTTAAAATAGTTCTATCTCTCATAATTGGTAAATTTGTTTTTACACGTAATTATATCAGTAGGGGTCATTTTTATTGAAGCTAAAGTTTATTCATTAATCCGGTTTTCATGGCTCCAACATGAAGTGGCATTTCCTGCACCGAGAAAATGACACTGAGTAAAATTAAAATCGTTCGGGGAAAATCATGTACCTTGGAGAACATTATGAAGTCAATGCAGGTAACCTCCATTAACGACCATTTTCCTGTGGAACAGAGAGCGGTTGATGTCGCTCTCGAGAGGTTTCACTTATAATGAGCCAGCTAGGTGAATAAGACAAAATACTATACTAAAAGGGAAGAGGAAATTTAAAATTCCTTGGAAAAATGCTTAAAATTATCCGACCTCCATGAGAAATTGACAGTTTTTCTTAAATGTTTAGAGCTAGAGGATGATCTCTTTAAGCATTTAAGTAACACCTTCGTTGTAAAGCTCTTTGGAACTTAGACAGTGTAGCCCCTTTGGCAATTTTTTTAAAAAAAAAGCTTGAAGACCCCGTGACCTATGTAATGAAAGCAAACACTAACATACTTGACACAAAATAAAACTTTTGTTTAACAGCTTTTGAACTTTTAGTTTAACAGCATCAAACCTGGCAGACACAGTTCCTATTCTAGCATGTATCAAAAAATATTTTAAAATTCAAGATTTTTAACTTTTTTCAAACACACAAGCATTTTTTATTATTTATGCTTGCAATGTTTTATAATGATTTAGATACATTTTTAAACTGCAGGTAAAATATTCTTTAGAATATTATTTATTAGCTTTTCTCCAGAATCGTTTTCTAAACTTGTCTTTTATGTCTTTGAATTCCACTATGCGATATTCCCAGTTCAAATATATAATAGCTCTATTCACAGACTTAGTATAACAATAAGTATTCATGGATTGGGATTCCACAGATCTGCCTATGACAGTAATAATAGGCTAATTGTTTTGTATTTGACGAATGCCGTTAATTCATCAAGTTCCAGCATTTTCCCTTCAAACATGCTGTTCAGGCAAATTTAATATGTTCTATTCTTCCGAATAGAGTGGGGGTTCCGCAATAATGGGGCCGCCTGATTCACTGCTGATGTTTTCTGACAAATTTTGGTGGAATTGTTGTTTGGCGTTCTACTGCAGGAACTAATGAAAATCATGAACTACTCGTCTAGTTGAATATAGAAAGAATATAGTATTGAATATAGAAAGTTCGAAAATGGAGTACACTTATAATTTATTAAAAACGGTGTTTGCAATTACTGTTGTTATAATTAAATTGCTGTAACTAATGTGTACACCTCGAAGACAGATTTTTAAATAATTCAAAAAAAATTTATTTCCAAAAATTTCCTTAAGATTAAGATAAGACTATTGTTGCAGCTTTAAAATACAAATGGTTTTGATTTTCAATTGTTCAAAAGGGATTATACAACAGGATATTGATGCAAAACTTTTGTAATATTTCCAGCATGGAGGGTTGGGCTTCCAATTTTGCCACCTTGTGGTGGATGGGTGTAAGGTTCATATTTCATGCCTGATGCAATAGGGGCCACAAATCACAACTCTGAATTATGAAATTCTTATATTTAGTAAACACATTTTACGATCGTTAGTGGGTCCGGGATAGCCTGGTCGGTAGGGCGCTAGGCCATGTCCGAGAGTTCGTGGGCTCGAACCCCGCCGGCCAAAGTCCCCGTGTAGTAAAGTGACTGATGCACGTTAAATCTGTCGAGTCGCAAAAGTCCTCCATGTTCCCATAACAAATCAATACCTCTTTGGGTACTGGATTGGAGATCGATCGTTCTCTAATTCAGATCAAGATTACGATCTGTGAATGAATGAATGGATGTATGAATGGGTCCGCTCTATAAACGGGTGCGACGTATGACATGGCAGAAGTCGAATTCTTGGTCATAGATGGCGCCACTGAAAAACAAGAAACGCACTCTCTGCCTTAAATTTGCTCGGTTTCACAAAGCAGGCTTGGTGAAACCAAGCTACTATGGCTCGGTTTCAGTATGTTCAGTATACTTGCTAGTATGGCAAGTGGCATTAGAAACAACAACGATCGTTAGTTATTAATATATGAAAGGATCGAATCGTGACAAATCAGGTGATAGAGTACTCGCCTCCCTGAAAAGCAATTTATCTAACCGATTAGGCTAGCCTATCAGGAATAGGTTTGGCTGTAATTGACAGTCTTGTAATTATTACAAGACTGTCATGTTGACTTGAAAATTGTAATAAGTCCAATGTAAGTAGGCTCTTCAACTTGGGAATTAAAATGAAATAAAATGCATAAATTTTTTAATACATATGTATGGTTTCTTTAAGAGATAGGTAAGTACGAATTTTTCGGTATCAGTTACGAACTTTTACTAATACAGCTGATTATAAGTTACAAATACTTATTATTTTTTGTATAAATACTGATCAATCTAAAATAGAAATACTAATTTGTAATAGGAGTAGAAAACTAAGTAATGCAGTAAAAGTTCGTTACAGTATAAAAGGATGGCAGCATAATTCATTATAGCCGATGTAAATGTCTTGTCGCTATAGTTGTAGTTCATTTACGTCGCAGTAGAGCTTCACAATGGGCTATTGGTGACGGTCTGGGAAGCATCCCTGAAGATGATCCGAAGACATGCCATCGCAATTTTGATGCTCTGCAGAGGGGATGGCACCTTCGCTTCAGTAGCACGACGACTTGCAAGAGGATCACAATACCACGCTCCCTCGATCCCTACGCAGACTAATCCAAGTGGTCACCCACCCTCAGACTGACCTCACAAGCCTACACAAGCTAACTTGACAGATATTTTAGAATATTTTAATAATGTTAGTTTAGATTATTTTATTTAGATTTAGATTATTTTAGATTATGTATTATTGAATATTATTATTAGAATTAATATTATAGAATATTTGAATTGAATAAAATTATTGTAAGGGAATAATATAGAAAAATGATGTTCGTTTTTATTTTCCTTTATTGATATCAGAAATATAAAAAAGGTCTTAAATTTAGCTTTTTTTCGGTAAAATTAAAAACTAAACTAAACTCAGTGGCGTGACAACCCATAGGGGGCCAAGGCCTACTGTGCTCATCTCAGTTTTCTTGACCTTGGGCTCTGGGGTGCAGGAGCAGATGTTCCTCTTAGGTGGTCAGCCGAAAGCGAAAACCCCCAGTGTTTAGTTCCCAAGCATGCTTGGTACTCATTAATCGACCCACGAAAGGAATGAAATAAATGCTGAGTCAACCTTGCCCGTCCCGAGGATCGAACCCAGGACCTGCGGCACGGGAGCGCAAAGCTCTAGAACTTGTTGTCGTTGTTAAACTTAAAAACTTGTTATATATATAGTTTTTTATCTTTAAAATTAACATTTTGGCAGTGAAAGGGAAACTTGTTATCATAGCGGAATTCGCGTAATAAAACAGTACTTGTTACCTAGAGCTTTAACTGTACTTCAATTTCTTTTTAAATTAATGACTTTTTATTTCTTAAAAAAACAAATTTTGATTTTAAAATAAAACAAAAATTGATTTATATTGAACACAAAATGACAAACAACTTGTTTAAATAACATATTTAACAAGAGTTCATTGTGACTACTTTCAATCAAATTATAAGAATAGTATAAATCAATAAAAGCAAAAAGTATTTAGCAGTCATAAATTCAGAGAGTATTAGATTAAAAGAATTGATTATAAGTGATAGTAAAAAATTTCTGAGTTTGAAATTTAATCATCAAATGACTACTAAATCAAATTATTCGAAATATATCAGAAAAAAATTGCATCAAATATAACTAACAGATTTTTATATCTTTATATTGTATTATCAGTTCTTTATATTTTACTATCCCAAATCATGGGAATGAGGATTTTAGAAACAAAATTTTCTGATATTTTCGGAAAACGTAAAATAATTAAAGTATTTGAAAAGGTAAATATTTTTAGAAGAGCAAGTTTAAGCGACATTTGTATTAATGAATTTAATTAAAAAATATTTTAAATAGAATTTGTAATCGGTAAAAAGTCAAATCAAGAAAATTTTATATCAATACTAATTTTTTTCAATTTTCCGATGGTGTATAGCAACTTTCAGTTATCATTTTTTTTAGAAAAATTACCATGATTAAAATCGAATTTTTGCTGTCTTACTCAGGCTATGATTCGTTTAGATAACAAGTTGGATTGTATTTCACCAGATGGTAATCCTTGCAAAGAAAAATTTGAGATCTGCTCAACAATTTTACAAACAAAGCTAAACACTTTTCAAAATTAAATTGAAAGGATCTCCCCCAAATATATCTCGCATGTCTCGCCTAAGATACATCTTGCCCAACTCTTCGAAATCACTACAATCTAAAATAAGGAGACCAGGGAAAAGTTTTTAACCAAATCTGATTTTCTTTTCTTTTCATTACTTATTTTTTAAAATAAAGGTTTATTATTCAATACACTGTTTTTAAAATTTTTAAATATATTATGTTTTCGATGTCACTATTTTTGCTTTTAAATATTTTCCAAAAGTAAAGTAGAGATGAAATAAAATATACCCTCATTCTTTTATTGGAAATAAAATTCTTTATATTTTTTGCCAGTTATTAAGTCCATCAAGACGGACTAGAAAAGATAAATCTGGGTAAAAGATGTTTCGTGGGAAAGATGTATTTTGGTAAATAGATTACAAAGCACAAATTAAAAAGTTCATTAAAAGAATTCAACCTAAGAGTACAGCTTTGAAAAGTTTTCCAAGATGCATCAGTAGCTATAGCAAATTTTTTCAGAGATCTAAATTGTAGGCAAAATATAAATTTCATTGTATTGTTAGAATATTGGTTCTGTAAAATTCATTAGATAGACTGACTGAAAATAAACTAATTGAAGTTTTTAATAAAATATGACTTTGTCAAATACACGCTTAAAAAATAATCAGAAACAATTTTCCAAGCAATATTGAGTTAATTTAATTGTTAAAAAGAAGCAACATTTTGAAATCGAAAGATTGCTAGTAAATGGACGGGTAAGAATTAAATATGATTACTTATAAATAAGGTTTAATGGCGTTATTTTCGAAAGGAGAAATAGTCATTATGTTTAAATAAAAGACATTTTTTTGTCAAATCATTGTTTAAATGTTCATTTACTTACCATCATTTTCTATAATGATTTGTTTTTCTTTGATGATTTTGTTATTTGTATTGGAAGTAACAAACGTTCATAACAAATTAGTTTACATAAGCTGGAATTCACACTATAATCATGAACTACTTATTTCAAATGCGTATTAAATAAGCACAAGACAAATTGTCAAAGGAAGCCAAAATTAGCAGAAATAGTATAACACAGGAAAAAAACATGGTCAAACCTGTGATTCTTGCCGAGCTTCCCAACTTATTTTATTCTTTCGTTATAAACGGTTGAAATTGTTAAATTTTTACTGAATGAACTTTTTGGTGTGCAATGGTGACACTGTTTTTCTGAAAACACTTCACATTTTATTTATTCGATAGCAACACAGGTTTCTGAGCTCGAACGACTTATAAACTCATGTCAAAGCAGAGATTATAAATCACAAATTGCACACACAAGCTCATATATGTATGTAAATAGAATAAGCACAAATTACAGAAAGACTTTACAAAGAATATTATTATATATAATTCATGCGGGAATCGAACCTGCTACCTCCACACTTTGCGACAGACAATGTTGTAAGTTATCGTCAAAAGAGTCCCTGAAAAACTAAAACACTAATAAGAATGTAATATAGAGTATAGAAGTAACATAATTCATATGTTGAAACAAACTTCAACAGACCAGAGTGGCAAATAGACTAAGGGAAAAAAGTGATGATTCCGAATAAGAAAGGCCGCCGATTCGTATCGTGAAATTCTTAGTGTGGAAGATCGGTAGACCGAAGTCAGTTAGAGGATCCATGCTTCTCGCTTTGAAAAGGTTTAGAGCCTTATTGGACCCGTAGCTGATCAAGTAATGTCCTCAACTTCTACCGAGAAGGTAGCAAGTTGGTGTAATCAAGTCCCTAAAAGACTTTCAGCTTCTACCGAGAAGGTAGCAAGTTACTGCAATCAAATCACTAAAAGACCTTCAACTTCTAGCGAGAAGGTAGCAAGTTACTGCAATCAAATCACTAAAAGACCTTCAACTTCTACCGAGAAGGTAGCAAGTTACTGCAATCAAATCACTAAAAGACCTTCTACTTCTACCGAGAAGGTAGCAAGTTGGTGCAATTAAGTCCCTAAAAGACCTTCAACTTCTACCGAGAAGGTAGCAAGTTGGTGCAATCAAATCACTAACAGACCTTCAACTTCTACCGAGAAGGTAGCAAGTTACTGCAATCAAATCACTAAAAGACCTTCTACTTCTACCGAGAAGGTAGCAAGTTGGTGCAATTAAGTCCCTAAAAGACCTTCAACTTCTACCGAGAAGGTAGCAAGTTGGTGCTATCAAGTCCCTAAAAGACCACAGCACTGTCATATTAAAAAAAATGCAAGCGCTATCGCAATAGAACCAACTTAGTAATAAATGCGACCACACTTCACCGTGGGATGGCCAAGAAAGCAAAGAATCAGGGCTTGTTCGATGTTTGAGGTCCCAGGATATGAAGGCCCTGGAGAAAAGGATTTAAGAGCTGAGATCTTCAAATATTGATTATATTTTTGAAGAATAAATTATTCCACCACCACTCCCCTTGCGCTGGCAAATATAAATTTAGATGCTACGTTTAAAACCGACGTGAGAGATTTTACCAGAGAGAGATTTTATTTTTATTATTCAGAAAATTATAAATTAAGAACGAAAAAATAATTTTAGAAAATATATTTTCAGTATTGAAAATTAAAATCAACAGTTTATTGTCATATTATTTAAGCATCTAGGCTAGAATGTGTATCTAGGCTTAAGTTAGGGTCTCTGAAAGTGGACTTCCTAATTTTAGGAGACACGCAGTAGAAAAATGTTTGAAATAAAGATTAATGTTTTTCACAAACTTACTTTTGATTGGTTTAATCAGTTCAAACCTTCTAAACGCTAGATCCGTAATTTCGGGATCAAAAAAATCAGAGACGTTATTTTAATACAGTAGTCTCTTCTTAATGAGATCGCTTATTGATATGATATCATTCGATATCGATTTTTTATTTTATTTGTATGCTAAAATTATCGTTTTCTGTTATTATTATTATACCGTTTGATGTTATTAGTATTTTTATTCATTTATTTTTATTCTTATTATTTTATTTTCTATTTATTCTTTTTATTCAGAAGGATCCTTTTCTTTTCATTTCTAGTGCTGTTTGAATTTTCTTGAAAATTTAAAAATATAAATAATCAAAAACTGATTTGAAGCGATTAGTCTTATAAATGGAACATAGCAAAAGTGATCTCCAAAATCTGTTCCACTCATTTAAATGATGATCTAAGCAGGCGTTTTTTAATGACGATGAGTTTGATATCTCATTAAGATCTACGTACCAAGAAAGTAGTTCAAGAGAAAAAAATGAAAAACGAAAACAAAAAAAAGAGCATCAAAGCATTATAAAAAAGGAAAACAAATTGTAAATATTATTTTGAGATGACAAAATGCGAAAATAATTAGCACTGAAAACCATTTATGAATTGTCTATCTCTAAACTTTAAGTTGCTGGAGCGACCTCCGCTTTTTCAGAAAACTTCAGAAACGCTATAAATATTCGATGATGACGTTGTTCTTTTACGTCGCACTGGAGCAGTACAACGGGCTATTGGCGACGGTCAGAGAAACATTCCTGAGGCTGATCCGAGGACAAGCCATCTCAATTTTGAACCTCCGCAGAGGGGATGACTCCCTTGCTTCGGTAACTCGACGACCTTTGCTCGAAGTCGAGCACTTGACGATCGAACAGTTTAGCGAGGACCGATACCGCACACTCTCGGTCTCTTTGCAGGCTGATCAATATGGTCACCCACCAGCACACTGAAAGCAGCCAGTGATGCTTAACTTCGGTGCTCTACTGGGAATCGTGTCCTAACACTCAGTCCACTGCAGGTAAAATACTTGATGAAAAATATGCAATTTTAGGTATTTTCAGCGAAATGTTTAACGAACATTCTGACATAAAAATGATTTTAATACTTTCATTACATTTTGAGTAATTTCATATCAAAAATTAAAGATTTTTTTATTATTATTTTTATTTATTTGTTTATTTCGCACTGCGTAGTTCAGTATAGCAAAAACTATACGGGGCCTCGCCAAACGCTGTGCAAAGCGTGGTGGTAGCGGGTTCGAATCCTACTGTTACCCTGGATGTATCTTTGTGCTGTCCTTCTCTGTATTGTGCTATCTGTCCTTCTATTTGACAAAGGTTTATAAGCCTAAATTGAGCAGACAAGCCTGCAAGTGTACGTGATTCCAATAAACCAATAAGAAAAAACTATTATTAATGTGATAAATGTGATGAATAAATATATGATTTTTAGAGTTACTTACTTATGACTGGCGATGAGAAGAACTTTGTTTAAATTTCAATTAAGGTTTAGTAAAACTAGGAAGTTTTTTTTACATTTTTCTGTTCATTTTTGGATGCAAAAAGATTATTATCAGTAAATTTTTAATTATCGAATAATAATTTTTCCAGACTACAAGTTTGAAGGAACGAGGTTCGAGGAAGAAAATGGTGAGTCAGAAATCATGATGTCGAAAGACCACTGGAAAAGGAAGAAGGATAAAAGTAAATCAAAAGGGCAAGTTAATAGTTTCTTATACTTTGAAATGATTCTGTGTTCTTTGTTTTCTTGCCTGTTTATCTTTATTTTGAAATTTATTTTCGGACATTAAAAATGATGTACACGTCAACTATAAGTGTAGTTTCTACAAATTTTCTTATCCAGTGTTTTTGATTGGTTACTCAATGTACAATGTGCAAAATAAAAAAGATATCACCTTGAATAACTTTCGTTCTAATGATCGGATTTTCACGTACTGAGAATCAATCTTAACTGCTCCTGGGGGGGGGGTAACCTGAAATAGGCTAATTACTTAGTGATAACTGTTACTGAAATCAGACACAGAAACATTCTTTTTCTGAATAAATATAATTTTTTTACATATTTGGATTCAAATATAGGGGGTAGCAGCAATCTGGGAAATATGTTCCCCATAGTTTGGTCAGGAGAGCGATCCAGAGTTCTGATCCCTTAATGTTAATTTCCTCTTTTGCTGTTCTAGACATATTTTCAAAACTTATTAAGCAATTAATAAAAAATTACACCCACTCATGAAATCCATTTCCTCAAAGATAATTTAATACAAAAATATTTTTTTATAATTATCTATTATTATATATTTAATTTAATTAAGGATAAAAAAATTTAGAATTTTGAGGTATGAATTTTTTTATACTTATTAATCTACTTATTTTCCTATTAAAAAATTTGAAGTTTCAACTGCTTTTATTTAGTAGAAGCCGAGAAAAATTAAAAATAAATATTTTTAAAAAGAATATTTCGGTGACAATGAGCAAATATTTAAATGTGGTTAGCTTACGAGGAATTTGACTTACGCGCGTAGCTTAACGTGTGATTCACAGAACTATTCAACTAATTAATTTTTATTAGTACTTTAAGTTTTTTTTAAAATTAACACTCGTTGTAAGTAATTGCTAAGTATTTTTTCAAGTCTCAGAACTATAGCCAATTAGCTGATAAGATTTTAAGAACATTTTTTATGTTAAAATTACTCAGTGAAAAACGTCTGACTGATTGTAGTAAATAAGTGCACCTTTTTCTCTAAGATTGAACAAACAAATTATTTACTTTATTGTTTCTTATTTGTTTGGTTTGTGAAAAGTAAATACACATAAGTGCAACTCAAAAATCCACAACTCTATGCTTTGCTTTTTAAATGAACAAATTCGAACAGCAATTTCATTTTGACATTTAAATTTATATACTACACCGTTAATTTTTAAGAAAGCTGCTCTTTTAAAAAAAGATGTTGAAAAAATTAACTTTTGTTAAAATTATTTTTCATCTCTAGCTCAATTCCCTAGATATCATTATAGCATAATTTGTTATTAGGAATTAGTTAATTTGATATTTTTTATTAGGAAAATGCTTTATTATGTTAATCAGCAAATAATAAAAATTGAAATTTGTAAAAAGATTTCGAAGCCGTTCCAATTTTAGAATCATCATCAGATTTGAAAATTGTAATAAAAAATACACAATTTTCGAACTTGCAGCGAACTCGAAACATATGCAGCGAGAAGGTTAACAAACTTTTTACAGAACCTATGGATACAAATTTTTCCTATATTTCGTCATAAGAGGACAAGAATGATATTGCTCCAAGGAACCTACTCAATAATTTCGTTATTTCCAGAAATGAAATCTATTTTGACGAAACATATTGTTCCGTAAAAGTTAAAACAAGAAAAATTTAACTATTATTATTTATCTAAGCTTATTCCGTTAATTTAATGATAGCTGTATCAAGGTTAAAGATATGCGTTTACTATTACTCCGTTTACTATTATACTATAAATGCATTAAATCATATAGCTTGAATAATTTATTTTAACCAAATAAGGGGTGTAAGAATAAACTCGATGGAAGGACGCTTAAAATATACCCTGAAATATAAGTAGAATAAACTTTGGAATTGATAAATAAAAAATACATTTTTAAATATCTTTGAGTAGTAAATAATCGCTAACTTGCTTTAAAATGCTGTCTTTATTACTATTTAATTTTGATTCCTGGTGCTAGGGGACATTTTCACATTCGACTTTTAAAATTGGAATTTCTTTATGTCCTGAAAAATGTTATTAAAGCTGCATTAATTTTTTTTAGAAAGTACTGACTAATTATTATTTTTTTCAATCTAAAAACCTATACCTTTATCTTGCGCAAAATTTATTTTAATATAGCGTGAAGTAATTTAATATACTGTGTTACTAAACGGATAGTCTCAAGAAACTGAATCAAAAAGATAAAAACTCCATTGATTTGAAAAAATAATAGATAATAATAAAAGTAGAAACGAATAATAAAAGTAGAAAAAGAATCAACGTCACAAGTCATTCACGCCTGACGAGTCTACAGAATGGGCGCTTATATTTGAACGCTTGAAACATGTCGGCTTATATTACCTTCTTCATATTCTTTCAAGTTTTCATCATCATATTGTTTTCCATTTGGATGTTGATCATTATTTTGATAATGATTTTATACTCGTAGAAGTAAACTTATGTATTTTAATATTTTAACAAGATTTATGTGGTCTTTAAAAAAGTAAGAGAACCGTAGCATCAACATTGTAACTATGAAGTTATCTTTAACTTTAAAATTAAAATTTTGGGACCAGATATTTTGAGTTAATGAAATTGAATATTTCATCTTTAAAGTTTTTGTGCCACGATTTCAGTATCTTAAGGACCTTACAAACTCCGTTTAAAAGGAGAGTATTGTATCAGATATATATAAGAAAAAAACAAAGAAAACATAGTAGCGATATTTGGTGATACATTTAGCTTATCGTAATTGAAGAACATGTTGTGCGGCATTTTATGAGGAATTTGCGAAAATAAGTTTCAGAATGTATCGAAACATCAGGATGCTATTTGCAAATCACCTTTATCTAAAGAAAACCATATAACCTAAATATCTAGAAGAATGAAGCGATTTTTTAAACAATGAATCATACAATATGCAACATATTATATCAATATGTTATTCTTAAACATATCATATTTCATTGTTTTTAAAATGCCACCTAACATGCAGCAGTTCCTTCAGTTATAGAAAAAAAAATATCGTAAATTATATAAAACCTTGTGAATCTGCATTAGAAATACTATACAGTCTACATTTTTCTCATGTACTTTTTTTTTCCTTAAACTTTCTAGCCTAGAAGACTCGATCAAAGCTGTAAAAATGATAATCCTTAAAATTTTGTATATATTTATAATAAGTTATGCAAATTTGATTTTAGTATGAAATCCTCGTATAAATGAAGTAGAAACAACATTTAAAAAAAAATAATAATAATGTCAGATAAAAAAGTTCATGTACTCAAATTCTGAAAGTTTAGAAAATCATAAATAGTTTATAAATCGATTCAAATTTTCTTTTCAGAAGAGATGAATAAGAAAAATATTTTTGCTTTTCGGTCAGAAATCAGCTGAAAAATCATCTATTGCCTAGAAACTACGAGATATTTTCTATTAACTATTAATAAATAAATCTTTCCGAGCAATCGCAGAACATTATTCCAATTTTATTATTGTCTGAACTTGGTTGCTTAGCAACGGAGTAAAATTAAGTATTCTTCTCTTGAATTAGACTATGGGTTATTTTAAAATATTCATTTGTGGCGGCATCACCAAATGCACCAAGTTGCATGTCACCAAAATATATATAACTTATCCCCCCCCCCCAGCTTATGATCCAATGTTTTCGAAATTTGTCTACCCACCCCCAATTTGAGGATGAGGAATTGAAATATATATAAAAAAATATATATGTTTATTCAGAGAAAGTGCATTTTTGTGTGTGATTTCGAAACTTAATCAATAGCACTAATTCATTAGCATATTTGAAGTCACCCCAGAAACCATTAAGATTGACACTTAGTACCTGAAAATCCGATCATTAGAACAAAAGTTATTCAGGGTGATAGTTTTTTTTCTCCTTTTTTTTTGCACACAGTATGCTTGAATAAGACAGGCGAAGATAAGGTTTGTGAGACAGTATAACTGAGTTATGTTATAGAGAGAGTAGAATACTTTCGTTGATTATGTTTTCAGAAGTTCTGTGCTGTTCTAATATTTTATTTTCTTGCTTAATGAACGTTTTTCTTGAGCCAAAGATCACTTTTCAATTATGCTTGTTTGACATTTTCCGGTTTGCAGCAAACTACCCTTATAGAAAAACTGAGGTATTTTCGAGGTATAAATCAGTTATTTTTTCAAAGATATAAATGAGGTTGTTATTTAAATACGTCGTTAGGTTGAAAAGGGTGCAATGAATATCTCAAAATTTACCCCAAATATACCTCCAGAGGTATATATGTATCAACCTGAGGTGTTACATCTGTGGAAGAGGTAGATATTTACTACTTTAAGGTGTTTCTTTTTCAACCTTAGGCTATTGCTTATAAACCTGAAGTATATTTTTTTACACCTGAGGAAGTATTTATTCACCAACCTTAGGTGTTTCACTTAACACTTCAGGTTATTACTTATTAACCTGAAGTATAATTTTTTACACCACCAGAGGAAGTCTTTATTCACCAACCTTAGGTGTTTCACTCAACACTTCAGGTTATTACTTATTAACCTGAAGTATATTTTTTTACACCAGAGGAAGTATTTATTCACCTACCTTAGATGTTTCACTTAACACTTCAGATTATTACTTATTAACCTGAAGTATATTTTTTTACACCTGAGGAAGTATTTATTCACCAACCTTAGGTGTTTCACTTAACACTTCAGGTTATTACTTATTAACCTGAAGTATATTTTTTTACACC
>NC_092210.1:60451105-60483204 GCF_043381705.1 Parasteatoda tepidariorum | reverse complement strand
TTTTTTTTTTTTTTTTTTTTTTTTTTTTTTTTTTTTTTTTTTTTTTTTTTTTTTTTTTTTTTTTTTTTTTTTATGAAAATATTATTGCGCCCTCCGTGGATATTTGTGCCAGAGCCGCACTTAAGGAGCCAAAGAGCCACATGCGGCTCTGGAGCCGCACTTTGCCGACCACTGGGTTATTATATTTCAGCTTCAAGTATATATCTACTGAGGTACCGCTTCTGTCATTTCTATTCAATTCTCGTAGCTAAAAGCGTCTAAAAGTGCAACTGGTACCTCAGCCACAAAATAAAATACACTGAAGAAAGTACTACCATAAACAACCTCAGAAATTCTAATATATAGTTCCAATCTTATTAGGAAATTTTAACACTTTTTTCCCATACATTTTTCATTATGGTAGTTGTAAACTTGATGATTAAATTTTTTCTCTTTCTTCTTACAAATCTTTACATAAATTCAGTAAGACTAGTCTATCTTTTTAAACTTTTGCCAGATTTCATAGAACTAATAGCTTTTTAATTCATTTTTGACGCTGATTCTGAAAAGGACTTTCATTATTGTCAATCACCTCAGAGTTTCCCAAAAAATAGTTATTTTAATATTTTAATCAATATAATCAACAATCATATAATAACAAGTACCAATTTTTATGCACTTTTTACACCCAATCGAATAAAACTAACCACAAGCCGATAAGGAGCATTTGTTAGTTGTGAGCAATTTTATGAGAGGAAAATGTCTAAAAGCAAACGATTTGAAATAATGCCTTTCAAAGAGGTTAAGAAAAATATTTCCTATGTAACTTATGATACCGAGCAGAATAAAAGTAATTGTTAGTTGCTACAATCATTTGTTTAAATATAAAAACATATCTCATAGAGTGAAATTCAAGACAAAAAAAATGCATATAACTTTCACACAATAAATGCTTTTATTTGCAATTGTTTTAATCGATTCAGCATTAAAATGACATAAAAACAATGCTGACTTATTTCTAAAAAATTTAAGATTACTGAAATTTGCTAATTTTTTAAGCAGTTAATCATGCTCATAACCATGAAACAAATTATCATATGAACTTAAAATCGAGTTTTGTTTAATTCTGCTTAATATTCTAATAAGTAATTATAATCTGCTTAGAAAATTATTAACATAGGTAAATTGCAAAAAAATAACATGTAGTGAAAAGTAACAGTTCTGTGTTCTAACATGAAAAAGTGAGCTTGTACAGTTATTAATTTTCAATTATCAAATATTAGATAAACTATTGTTATCAACAATTACATAAATTCAGTAGAAATCTTAGGTATAGATAAAATGACTTCATATACCTCAATAAATACCTCACTCTCTTTAGTTGAAATTAGGTAATTTTTTTATACCTAATAAAAACGTTTTTTGTTATAAGTGTCAGAAAAACAACCTGTATATCTTGAATATCACCTCATCAGCCAGGTTGATTTGAAATGAATTTTAAATAACCTCAAAATGTGCTGAAGTGTATGTAAAACAACCTCGTACACCTCATTTTCAGTATTTATGGGGTATAATTTTTAGGATTTTTTTCTTACCAACCTCAAATATATCTCGTATAATTATACCTCAAAATAACGTCAATACCTCAAAACAACCTTAAAAATACCTTAAATTTTCCTAAGGCACAACTTCTATGTTTACAATTACAAAAACGCATTTATTTCTCTAAAGATTAAAATTGTAAGGCAATCTGATCCATTTAACACCCGCTTCTTTACTGTGATTAAATTCTAATGAAGATAAAAAAAAAAAAAAAAGACAAATTCTGTTCAAATCATGATTAGTAAAAAATAAAAGTCAATTAAACGTAAATTAATCAAATCTTCTATATCTTGAGAATATACTACATTCTCTTATAATTAATGTCAACGGTTAAAAAAAAATATGCATATAAAATTGTTTGTAATTTTTGTAAAAGAAGTACAAATATTTAAGATCAATTAATTAATCAAATCTCTGTGTTTTTGCTCTAAATATTTGAAAATTAGTGTATTTATGTGTTCTACGCTCCACAAGACCACGTTCGTTTTCTGAGTTTTTTTTTAAAATCGCGTGCAATAAGCATTATCAGCATTAGAACTTTAAAAACAAATAGAAACCTTTAAAAAATATGATTATTAAAAAAATATGATTTTTAAAAATATGATTATTAATTGTTAAAAGAAAACTGTAACTACCGTGTGTATCTAAATACAATTGTCTGAAAAGTTTTTGAAAAAATTGTTTTTATTACAGTATTCATTTTTCACATTGATTCTAGATTTAATGATTTAACTATTCATATAACAACATAACTATAAATGTAAAATATTCTGTCCTACAGTTTTTAAAATAAAATAAACTTCGTAACATTTAAAAAAAAAACACGACCAATATTTTAGTTCAATTCCGGCTTTCCTCTCAAAACTAGATAAAATATGCAGGAAAAATAATGATTTGTGTCAGAAACATCTTATGACAGGTGGGGAAGGGTGAAGGGAGAGGATTTTTTGGCACACTTCCAAGTTTTAAATGTTAGGGTTAAACTCCATTTAAAAGCTTAATATTATCATGTCTAAAATATGAGTTTAAAATCTTGAAACGTTGAAGTTCAGAAAAACATTGAATTTTATTTTCACTAAAAGAAATATATAAATATTATTTTTTAAATTGATGCTAACTGCTGGTGGAAAAGTTGTTACAGAAAAAGAACACAAATTTTTGAGCAACCAATTCGATAAATGGCGAATTTTCAGAATCGTTTTCAGATTTCACCTTTAGTTTCTGATTATAATAAGGCACCTTAAGCATTTCTTGGGAAACAAATGTATACACTGCAATATTTGAGAAACAGTTATAGAAGACAATCAGAAAAGTCAATTAGAAAAGACATTGTAAAATGTTTTACACAATTAAATATTGCTCACGGTACTCACGTTACAAATTTAAAAAATTATTTGAAAATTTCAGAGCAATTTTTCTAAATACATTTCGTAAAGCATCTTTGCTAAAAAAACAAATTCAAACATTTAATGCACTTCTATAAATGCAATAAAAGCATTTTGTTAAAAATTTAATGATTATAATCGGCATGATTCCTGAGCAATACCAATAGTAAAATTTTAAATCAATAAAATATTCTAAAAGTACAGAAATCGCTGTTCTGATATAATTGATATAATAATGAGCAACTATTGCATTTTAACTATCAAGTGATCGAATTTTCCTATTATTTCCTAAAATTTTGATGAAAAAATATATTATTTTTCATACTTCAGAACAATTAAAATTTACAACTTAACACTTCGATAGTATTTAGATGTTAATGCAAGTGCGTAACCAATCAATTTTTTATGTACCTTAAACAAATACTATAATATCTGCTGTCATTTTAGAAAAGTTGTTAATTATTTTAAACTAGAATTCCCAAATTAGTGATTAATGCAAACAGCTCTTAAACACTATAAAAATGGATACACAAATTTCACGAAACTTTCTTTGTTTTTGACGAAATCGTTTTCTGATATAGTCAAACTTGATGTCATATATTCAAACTGAAGTTGAGAAGATTTGAAAGGTTAAAAGCGAATGTTTCATATCAAAAAGCAAATTGTTCTATATTATGTTTTAATTCCACTGAAGCGGGTTCAATAATAATAATTTTATTCATTCTTATTCTTATTCATTGAAAAATGAGTATTTGTCGAGCTGTTACGCTTTAAGTATAATCGAAAAAGGCATGCTCGAAGAGCAGAAGAAAGCGTTGATGACATTTAAAATGAAAGATATACTTGTTGTTTTAGCGTCAAAAATGTTATTTAAAAAAAAAAAGAAAAGAAAAAAAAAACATAATCATTGTTTTGTTTTTGCAAGTTTTTCTATTGCATGCCATTTATTTCAATTTAAAAAATTTCATTTTAAAAACTTATGATTGACTAAAAATTTTAAATTTTTAAAGAGGAATTAGTTTTAAAATTTTTAATAATCGATTTAAATTACGATTTTACAATTTTATTTAATTATCATCACGATTTTACTATTTTATTTAATTATCATTACGATTTTACTATTTTATTTAATTATCATTACGATATTACTTAATTATTAAATTGCGATTTTACTTTAAGATTTTACGGTATAACAAAATTAAATTGGATTCAACTTAGTAAAGAGCTAAACGAGCATGGTTTGCGAGCAGGCACTAGGTACTTTATTTACGTGTCACTAGAGCTTCCCAATGGGCTATTGGCGACGGTCAGGGAAACATCCATGATTCGAAGACAAGCCTTCACAATTTTGATCAACAGACCAGTTAAGATTGCATAGCGATCTTCGGTATCTTCCTCTCAATGTAACGCAAAAGCGAGTAAGTTCCATCAAAAAGAATATGTCACTTATTGGCTGTCACGGTTATAAAATATTAAAAAATTTAATAAAACTATTAAAATGCGGAGTCATGGAGGTTCAGGGTATAGAGCGCTCGTCTCTCAATGAGGTAATCTAGGTTCGAATCTCAGCGGTGGCGGGTTGATACGAATTCTTCTCCCGGCTCACACCAACATCTCCTAGAAGGAAGAAGGCCTCAGCACCGATGAATTCAGTAGTCCGACGTGGTGAATATAAACTGCGCAGTGGATGAAAATAAGAAAGAAATCACTGCGTTCGGGATATTAAGCTGCGCAGTAGTGGTAAATACGTATGATATCATTACGTTTGGACTACTAAAGGATCAAATTTCTTGTTTATGCTAACCTTCGCTGAGGTCTTTTCTTTTCTAGGAGGTATTACTAACACCGATCACAGTGCTGAGGTAAAATATTTTCAGTAGTAAACGGATCATAGGATAGAATCTCCTTGTCGCCGGGTTAACCATGTGAGGTTTTCGTGGTTTTCCACTTCACGTATCTATATTTGCGGGTTATTTCCATAAAAAAGTCCTCCACAAAGACTTGTTTGTCCCAATGCTTGATCCAAGAGTTCCTTTCTCTTCTGGATTGGGTTCAAACTTTCAAAGCCAAGGAGTTTAACATGAGAATCATAAACTCAGAATTAGATCAACGCCGGTTTTAAAGGATAAAAAAAGAAAATAGAATGTTGAAATGCAGGATTGATAATTTTCGCATTTCTGTATTGATAATTTTTAACGCCTTAGTAAAATCATATTTTTTTACTCATAGTTTAAAATCTTTTTCTTCAAATAAACTTTTCCTTACCATTTTTTATGAAATAAATTATATACACTTTCAATTTATTCATTTATACTGATTTTGAATGATTTGCAGAATAAACTTTTGATTATTGCGAATAAATTTTTGTCTTCATCCACCATGAAAAACAACTATTTCTGTACTATAAATTTTCTAAATATCTTTTCTTTTTTTTTTTTTTTTTTNTTTTTTTTTTTTTTTTTTTTTTTTTTTTTTTTTTTTTTTTTTGCCATACAGAACTCTTATTTCCCGCTTTTAACTCCAAAACAAAAACTAATTGAAAAATTTCAACACTTGTAGTTCTGTATAATTCTATTTCGAAAAGATTGAAAGTAATTTAGAAAAAGCGTATTTATATTTTAAATGAAATGGTGCAATTCATGTATTACCAAATCTCTTTTATCCACAGAGCGAATTGTGAAAGCTAAGAATTTCATAATAAATTCTGATAAATTACTTAGGTCATTAGGCATTTGGAAACACAGCTATCATTTTTATAGTTTACTCAAGAACCTAAAAACTTTTCTCTTTTTTATCAAAAAGTTCAAAACAATAATTTTTGGCGTACAGTGTTCCAAAAATGCATACCACCCTGAATAACTTTTAATCCAATAATCGTATTTTCACGTTCTAGGACTCTATCTTAATAGTTCGAGAGGGTGACCTCGAATTTGCTAATTTTTTTTCTCTACATAACGCAAATGCGGGTTAGTTCTGTCAGCAATTCTGTCAGCAAATTTCCCCTAATACGTGATCCAGGAGTTACTTTTTCTTCTGGATTGGGTTCAAAATTATAAGACTACGGAGTCGAACATGGTAGTCATCAACTCAAAAATTGGGTCGGCTATTCAGTGACGGTTAAAATTATAATTATAATACGTCTAACCATATGATTTAAATCAGATTTAATCTGGTACCTGTACGTCACGTGTGTATATCGAACCTGATTGGCGTGTGAAACGTCAGGATTTCCCAACGATGACGTCATTTGCAGGAAAATTGTTTACTATTTATATGATGTAACTTTGCGTCGCAGGATCAGAAAAGCAATTGCCGGCTTTGTTTTTTGTATCTAACATTACGTTGGGCTTTTTCTTCTTGCCTAACAGATGCTAAATAATCGATATAACAAATTATTGTTATACAAAACAATTAATTCTAGCATCCGACTTTTTTTAATAATAATAGTTAATGGATGTAAGCTTATGTTATAAAATCTAAATTTATCTATATTATTTATTTTAAAATTAACCAAGCATTTATGATTTTTAAGCTAACCATGCATAGAAATTAATTTCGAATTGCGTGAAAAAATTATGAATAAAAATAGAGCGAAAATCTTTTTTCCGTGCATCATCATATATTCGAGAGTAACTCAACGTTCATAGCCAACAGTCCGTATCGTCAGCATATGTATTTCCCAATTCCCTTGCATATTAAATTGTTTACTTACTCGCGTTTGCAATAACTTGAGATTATAAACTTTTTTTATAATGACGAAAACGACTGCAAACACGGGTTTATATGAAATCTACATCTCCCTTCAGTGTTATTAGAGGAATTAAAAAGGAATGAAGAGGTCGTTCACCATATTTACTGGCAATCAGCGAACCGTGTAGTGGAGTGTCCATGCGTATATCTATTTGCTTGTGCTGAGTTGTGCTGAATCAGATAACTTCATTAACTATTGAAGTTTAAATGTTAATGGTTATCAGAGAGAATAGTATAGGATGAACTATCGATTAATTTTGAATTTCTTTTCAAGTAGATTAGATGGAGAGGTCTTTATGGTTTCTCATGTACTGTTTATGCAAAGGAGAATGAGTTAGGGTTACGGGGATTAAAAGTTTTTCCCGTGGTAATAACTGTGCGAAAAACTGCCCAGAAGAAATAGTTTTTTCCTTCCAGTTCAATAATAACATAAAATAAATTATAATAGAATAAAAGAAACTCTATTTTTTTAAAAAAAATCAAATATTAAAAAAATTTTTTAAACAGTTTATAATTACGATTTTAATCTTGTTTAAGTGAAGTATAAATTTACAAGGTATTTATTCGATTATTCCAAATATAAAACGAAAAATTAATATCAAACTAAATCACTAAATTTATAGATATTCAAGCAAAAAAATAATGAAATAATAAATTTTTAATTAAATTAATAATTAAAAACAAATAAATTCGAGCAGTTGAGAAAAAAATCTCAACAACGAAATTTATAAGAAAATATTCGAAAAACTTATCAAAAATAAATCTTTTAACACTAACTACTCCATCTGTATGCAATTAGGAAAGGGCCGCGGCTGCTCGGTATACGGATCATTTTATTTTATTTTATGCCTCAACAGCCGACCCAATTCTAAGTTTACGACTATCAACGTTCAACTTCATAGCCTTGTAATTTTAAACCCAACCTAGAATACAAGGAAACTCATGGATAAAGCATTTGGACAAACTAGCCTTCGCGAAGGACTTTTTGACGGAACTAACCCGCATTTGTGCTACATAAAGAGGAAAACCACGAAAACCTTTCACGGTTAGCGTGACGGCAAGAGGACTCTAACCCATGATCCATCTACCACTGAGGATATTTTACGTCAGCACTATGGTCAGTGAAAACCAGATGCGGAATTCGTATAACTGATTCGAACCCGGTTCACCTCATTGGAAGGCGAACGCTCTATCCCCTGAGCCATCACGGCTCTGCTCACTACAATTTTATTTTATAACCGTCGTTGAACAGAAGATCCAATTTTATGGGTTTACGATTACTAATGTTCAACTATGTAGCCTTGTAATTTTGAACCCAATCTAGAAGACAAGGAAACTCCTGGATCGAGTATTGAGAGAAATTTTGCCTTCGTGGAGGACTTTTTTGATGGAGCTAACCCGCATTTGCGTTACATGGATAGGAAGACCACGAAAACCTCCTATGGTTAGCCTGACGACAGGGGGACTCTAACCCATGATCCGTCTACCACTGAGGATATTTCACGTCAGTACTGTGGTCGATGCAAGCCGGAGGAGGAATTCGTATCGACTATATAATAATTTAAATATCGTCTACACTAATTAAATAACTTATTTGAGACCCTTTGAAGCACTAAGATTTAATCCTAGCGCAAGTACGTGAAGATCCGATCATTGGATCAAAGGTTATGCATGGAGTTCAATGAACAGACAAAATGACTGACAAAACTAACAGTACAGTTGTTATTTTTTTTTTAATCAAAACTAATAAATCGTAATCGATACAGATCAAAATTCAGCCCATCTTAAAATACTCGTACTTATTTATAAGAAAATTAAATTTATTTTAACTAAAAATTGAAATCCTAAAAAGACGTTTAATGTGCCAGTAGTTCAAAAAATAAAAGAAACTTTTTTACCCATAGTGACGTACCTTCTCATTTTTTTCCAATCTCAAAACTACTACTAAAAAATTAGCTCATGTTGCAAAAATCTGTTTTTTTCACTCGTCAGTTCACAAAGTCAGTAAAGTTAGAAGAAACATTTAGAATAAATTTATTAACCGGAAATAAACCATTACTAACTTCCTTGAACGATCCCACTTTTTGTAGAAAAATATAGCAATTTTTTTATAATCCTTTTTGTAAAAAATGCAATCATGATTGTTCCGTTAAAATGTTTTCCTTTTGTAGCGAAAAAAAATTATATTAGTTATTTAGAAAATTAAAACGTTATAAAAATGACATTTTAATTTTTTTTAAAAATCAGCGTCACCGAATAGCTTGGTAATAGTGAACTAAAGTACCATTTACAGTACCCATATCTCAGTCAAGTGGTCTAAAATACTAGATATTAAATCTCAATTACTAAGTAAAAGGCAAGCCTTTACAGAATGACATTTGTAGAATATGTTCAAAAATATATTGGTTACGTTGCGCAAAATTGTAAAATGTCTCCTAAACAATTCCTTGTTACGTTAAACGCAATAGCAATATCATTATAAATTTACTGCAGTTACAACTTGCAAATGTTAGACATAATTTCTTCGCTCCAGATAATATGGCGCTGTTTTACAGAGCCTTTACCAAAAGCGTTTTTGTCCAAAAATTGTAGCTTTCAAAGTGCACATTTCATTTGCCAAAAATATTTAAAATATTTTCATCACTCTCAGAGAGTCAGTTCTATTTCAGTGTCTTTTTTATCGGGCAGTGCAGTTCTTTGCAAAACCTGTGTATTGGCTTGATGACTGATTATTCTAGAATAAAGTGGGTTTTTTTTTTAAATTCCACGAACAACACATACTTAGTTAAATTGTTTTAATGAATACTATTAGGAATTAACATAATATTGGGGACTCATTTTGAAAAATAAAAACTCGAAAATCAGATTAAAAATCTGGCAAGATAAGTTAAAGGTTCCCTACTTTAAGTCGAGAATAATATTTACTCCTTGGTTTCTTCTGAAGTGTGCGAGTTTATTTTTCTTTTCCTTGAAATCTTTATTATTATTATCATCATTATTATTATAATCATTATTATTGTTAACGTAAGATATTTTCTACTTTACAGATGCACATAAAGGTAGGAGAACATAAAATCAAAGATCACGTGAGAGGTGAAAATGTGGCAAGCTGGGGTTCTTAACCAATGGGTGACGACTTTGATTTGGTTCGTGTTTTTCGAGGTGAGGTTCCAGTCACAGTTAAACTTTAATGTACTATTATAATTACTCGTTTATTTAAATCTTTTCATCTAATTATTTTAAACCTTTATTCATCCTTAATTTCATAGCATTTTTAGTTTATTCTACGAGAAATTTTCTTAATTTAAACGTAAATGAAATTAATTTCTATTGTTGTCTAGCAAAATTTAATTTCGTTCGAAAGAGAATTTTAACTTTCTATGTGCTTTTCTTTGACTATCAGGGGTCATTACACCATAGTGCCTGGGTTTAAGATTACTTAGAGCGAGAAAAGTACCAATATCCTCGCCAGTGGTATTTTAAGACTTTTGAAAGAGTATGTCATTGAAAAGTAGTTTCAGGCTCCGTTTGTCACAAAATCGCTGACTGTAAGAGTTAATTATTTTTTTTTCCTTTAAGGTTTAATAGCCTTGATAATTAGCTAATAATGAAAATCAATCATTACTTCTTAAATTTTCTCAATCATAGTTTCAATAAGTTAAATGTCTATCTCCAACAATTATATATAATTAACATTTCTCTCGTTTACCTTTTATAGCATTGCGTAAATCTGATACAATTATGATTAATACGAACTCTTCTCTTCTGTCACCTATTTCAAACGGTTTTAAATCATAAATCTTATCCCGTGTTGTGTTTATTGTTATGTGAATATACGGATGTGTTATTCCTCGTATGAAATTTGTGTTTGTTCTTACGTAGTTGTTCAGGTGCAAAATTTTTTATTTTGTGAATTCTTGAATAAATTGACCGTGCAGAAAATTTGACAGTTCCCCTAAAGTTCTTCTCATACACATTCTCTTGCACTCAGGGTTAGTGATTTTGACTTTTTTGAGGGGACATATAACCCCTTAACGATCGGTTAATTTTCAAGAAAACGGTCATAAAAGTGCCAAATACACGTATTTGATTAGTGCTGACATCTAGTTTAAAATAAACTAACTATCTACAATTACCTTAAAAGTATCCTGGCACTACCATCTGATGTGTAAAATGTGAAATAAAATGCTTTCTGGGCAAATGAAATGAATTATTTTATTCTTATTGGAGCGTTACTACTGAACACTCCAGCCCGGAAATTTCACGGGAGTGAGAAATAGAGGGCGAAACCTCATCCCGTCATTTTCACGGGAGCGAGAAGGAACCCATCATTTTCCGCAAATCTTCGATTGTTCGTCAATTTTCATTTGTTGAATACTGCTTACCATTCTGTCATAACTCATTCGTTTATAATTGCTTATTTCCTGTCCATCTTATTCCAAATTTCTTGAATATCAATCTGTTCAATGTCTATCTCAGTTAGTTTGATCATCGAGGTTATTGGGTTACTGCGACGATCCCCTTAGCTTTCATTAATTACTTTTTCTCTTTTTCAGCCGCAATTTTATTTGTTTAGTTATTACTTTGGAATTGATATTTAATATTAACCGATCACTGACTGACAATATTCAATATCCAAATATAATTTCGTAATATCCAAGATGTTTTTTCATGATCCCATACCATGCCTTTTTGACATCAATACCTTCTTTTCCAATCATTTAATTTAATAATTTGTAACAGAGCTTAAAATTATTTTTAAAAAAATATGAATTAAGCTCTTTCAATTGATTCAAAGCTTTAAATATTTTTTGAATTAAACACGCAACAAAACTGTGAAATGTAGATTTAGCCTATCAAATCTATTATTATTTAGTTTATTAGTCCTACCATTACTCCTATTATTATGGGTAGTTATATTTATTTCATACATATCCCTTTTACTTAACTATTTGATTACACCCTAACAGTATTTTTCACTATGAAAACACGCACATTTGTTGCATAGTACGCAATAAAGAATCTATAAACTTTTGAAAACAAATAAAAATAGATGCTTACCTTGCGAAGCTTATTTGGCCTTAATTTCGGGTTGCGAATGAAAAAAAAATTGGATACCATGTCTTGAGCGAATATAGTTGCTTCGATTACAGGGGCTAGCCTTTAGCATATGGGCGGGTTTGTTGAGCACTTTTCCCTTCTTATTTTAGATTTTCAGTTATGAATTTTAATCGTACTTTAAAGCCAGCTCTAAATTTGTCCATTGAAAAAGCTTTACTCCCTTGATTGTTTTTAATGGTATCGTCAGTTTTTTCATTTTTTGATCAATCAAAAACAAAGTCATAAGCATTTCTCTGATTTTTTTTTTATTATTAGCTATTAATCATAACCATACAAACAATACAAATTTGCATTAAAATCGGATACACGAATACTAATAATATATTTAAACAAGTACCCGGATTTATTATTGAATAAAAAAATTCTTACATAACACAACTTATTGAAAGCAAAACGCAAGCTCATTAAAAATTGTTCACAAATTATTTACAAAAAAATACGGATGAAATGCACTAATGACTAAAGTGCACAATATTAATGGCTAAACAAATCATCGTACAATGAAGAAAAAATGCAAGACAGTAACAACATATATTGGGTAGTTCGGAAAATAATATCATTTTTTTAATGAAAATGAATGGCGATTTTCTTATTGTAAATAAATTTTCAGTAAATCATCTAATTTCCATTCTGGTACAATAACTTATGCCATTTTTCTGGCAGTAGCATGATTCTACGAGCATGAAATTTTCTGTTCATTGACTGGTAAAAATCTGATTCAGGTGATTTTTGACCTCCTTAAAATAAAGGTTTTACCTTCTAAAAAAATTTTTGCATAGACCTGAACATTTAGGTAGACAACCCATATAATTTCCATTGTAAATGAATTTTCCATTGTAAAAAAATTTAATTGCAAATAAATTTTCATTAAATCATATAATTTCCATTTTGGTTCAGTAACTTATGCCATTTTTTGTGGCAGTAGCATGATTCCACGTGCATGAATTTTTTTTGTTCATTGACTGGTAAAAATCTGATTCAGGTGACTTTTGACCTCCTTAAAGTAAAGGTTTTACCTTCTAAAATTTTTTGCATAGACCTGAACATTTAAGTAGACAACCCATATAATTTCCATTGTAAACAAATTTAATTGCAAATAAATTTTCATTAAATCATACAATTTCCATTCTGGTTCAGTAACTTATGCCATTTTTCTGGCAGTAGCATGATTCCACGTGCATGAAATTTTTTGTTCATTGACTGGCAGAAAACTGATTCAGATGATTTTTGACTTCCTTAAAGAAAAGGTTTTACCGTCAAAAAAATTTTGCACAAATCTGAACATTTAGGTAGACAACCCATTCCTCGTCCCCTGTGATGATGTGCTTCAAAAATTGATAATTTTCTTTACGTTAGAGAAGCAATTTACAGACGTCAACGCGACAGCACAAATTTATTTCCATAAGAACATGAGAAACCCTTAAGTCGATCTTTCAGATTACACCTTCAGGGTTTTCAAATGGTCATGAACGATTGCGTTCGATAAATTTAATCCCTCAGCGATCTCAAGCGTTGCTATTCACCGGTTTGCATTAATTAGTGCCTTTACTGTGTCTTTATCAGTTTAAACTGGCATGGTGCACACTTCTTAATCGAAATTTTGTCAAACAGAAATTTGTAAACCAGTTTTGGCATTAGTGTTCTGCCAATGCATTATCCATACACATCAGATATTTTTTTTCCTTATTTGAAAAGTATTTTTCCCTTTTTAACAATAAAAAGGTAAATGATGCCGAAAATACAGCTTTTCACTTTCCATATTTGAAAGGGCACTATTCAAAAACTACTGCGTAAAATCAATCGAACTTTTTCACAAGCAATTGAGCTGCGATATCAGCTGTCAAAATATATAATGATTATGATGTTTAAGTATGAGGTTGGATGGGAAAAAATATAGTTAAGTCCTCTGTTTGGGAAAAAAATGGAATTAATTTCCGAACCCTATAAATGTCTGGAATGATATTTAAACAATTCCTAAAGAGGGGGGCGGGATACAGCTTAAATTGTTATTTTTAATAATAATTCTAATGCACAAGAAGAATTTCGTTGTATTTTCTAACAAATTTGTAACATAAAATGTACTTTTTGTTGTTACTTACAATATCTATATTTTGAGATTTTCTGCCAGTAAAATATCACTCTCTTACGGATGAGGCGCAATCCATCTTATTCGTTTCATTTAATTTGTCGCAGGATGTGACACAATTTCCTGTGACATATGTCTTACTTCGACTATAAAATATCTTTATTTCTTTTTCTGTTCTGATCCATTGAAAGTAAGGAGTTAGCAAAAACAATACAAAAAAAGAACTTACTTTCGAATCAAATTTGACAGACCGATAAAAAAACAAATTAGAAAGAAAAAAAACATCTGTAACTAAAACATTGCGATGAAATCATCTTAGTATTTATTTTACCAGTGACTTTTGAAGTGTATCAGCGCGAATTAATTCCCCCTTTCAGTTTATTCAGATTGTTAAGAAGCAGTGCGTAAAATAAACCTCAAGTCTGAAAAAGAAAGTCTGTCGCAGATGTACAAATCGATTCTGACAGGGCGAAAAGTTGCTTTCAGTTAAAGGAGAAAACTTTGTTTTTGAAAGAGGAAACTATCTTACAAAATGTTTCAAGTGGTGATTTTAAAACTTTAAACTGCTGGTTCATTAAACTTCCTACCATGCCGTGAAGTTTATACAAATAAAAAACAAAAATTGACTAGTGTAAAGTTGAATAAGTTTTTTCTTCATTATTTGATATTATCTCAATAAAATTAAACTAATTCTGCAAGAAATGTATATAGTAATTAAAGAGTTGACAAAAATATTAAAGAGATATTATGCAAACAAGTGACATAAAAAAAAATTTAAGTCAATTCCTCAACAAAGAAATTTTTTATTTTAGTTAGTTTTTATTAAATAATTACAATTAATATAAATGTGTACATACATTTAATTTAATTTAATTAATGAATTCAATTTTTGAAAAAAAAAACTGTATTAACATCAATTGTTATCTATTACAAGTTTAAAAAATGCGTTTTTTTAAATTCAGTTTAAAGTACACTTAAGAATGGTTACCACTTCGTGTTTTCGAAAATCTTTCCTTCTGTTTATTATTATTGTTATTATTATGATTATTATGGAAAAACTGTTCACTGTTCGAATGCTTCGTCTTGAATTTCTATTCAGGATGTTCTCTAATTTAGTAGGCATTTCCTTTTGTATTTACACTTATGCATTTTCTGTGAAATCCTATCACAATTATGTTTTGTTTAAATAAATTATATTAACCAACCTATAAAAATGCTGTTGCGTTGTGATTGATGAAAAAATATTGTAAATTCATCCCTGCTAGTGTAAGTACTTAAAAGAAATTTATACACTTGAATATCTCAAAACTGCATTTCTCAAACTGTCTGATTTATTTAGTGAACCAGTGTACCAATTTTTGTAACGTTTGGATAGTTTGTTGCAAGCACGCGTTATTCACGTGCGAATTATTATTACATTTTAATTTATTTTGCAATGTATATCGTTTTAGTGATTTTTCTTTCTCCCAATAAAAAACCAATTCTATCTGGCAAATAGGGCTGTCTATGGGCTGAGAAGATTTATTAAATCTAGGTTTCTTTCTAGAAAAACAAAGTTCTTAATCTACAAAACTCTTGTCCGGCCAGTCTTAACATACGCTTCTGAAGCTTGGACAATGACAAAACTGGAGGAATATTGTATCTCAATATTTGAAATGAAAATAATAACTGGGAGAAGGAGATTTAACTTTGAACTGTACGAGATTTATAAACAGCCTGATATTATTAAATACATAAAAATAGATAGCATGAATTGTTTCGCCCCCGTGATTCGAATGAGTGATGACAACACAATAAAAAAGATACTGCTTTTTAGACCCACTGGAAAAAGAAAGCGCGGGGAAGGCCGCTTTTGAGATGGGCTGACTCAGTGGAGTTTGATTTTCTCGCAATTAAAGAAAAGAATTGGAGATCAAAGATAAATCGGAAGTTGTCATGGAGAAATCTTCAGAGGAAGGCATTGGCTCACATTGGGCAGTCTGGTCAACTATGAAGATGATGATGATGATCGTTTTAGTGAAACAAATTTTTGAGGGAAATACTTACCTGCATTTGCGTTATATGTAGAAAACTAGTATATATATAAAATGTTTGAAATATATTGAATGCTAGTATAGAAATCTACGAAAATCTCCCATTGTAAGCTCGATAAGAGCATCGCCCATGGTTCGACGAACCACATGGGATATTTTACGGTCTAATCGTGGTCGAGGTAAACAATAATTAAGACGGATTGCCACACCTCTCATTTTTCCTTAGTTACAATCATTATTTATATTTGTAAGTATTGAAAATATTTGTTTTGTCCATGTCATTTTTACTGGAAAAAGCATTAATTTATTGATGCTCGATGCTTGTACTTGATGCCAATTAAATATCATATTGTCTATTAACATTTTGCCTTCACTGTAATAGATTTTAATTATTTTATTATTGTTATTATTTCTGTTTAGATTTATACCTTGTAATTTTTTAATGTTATAATTAAGTGGGAAAAGTAACCGGCGATATTCTAAAAAAGAAAAAACAAAGAAATGGTGGCATTAAGAACATGTTATGGTCAATTGTATACAGATATTTTAATTGTTTCCCGCCAGAAACAGCTTCTGGATGAGAAAATGTGTTTCTTAAACAACCTATTGTTGATATACTTTTCAAAGATGCTGTTCTTAAAATAAAAAAAAAGCCACTCTGAACCTTCAAAATTACTTAAAATATTATTTAGTCTGTAATTTCTAAGACAATCTATTTTTCTCTTTAAATTGTCAAAGTGTGTTTTATAGTATTGTTTTATACGGGGAAGTATTATTTTTTCCCTTCAATTACGTATAATAATTTTTTTTTCCGTCGTTTTTATACTTTTAGATTTTGTTTAGATTTTTTTCAATGTATCTTTTAGAAAGCATTTGAAGTTTATAAAAAAAGACGCTTTAAGTTAATTCAGCTTTTTTTAATAATGTGCGATCAAACTATTGAGAAAATGGACAGAATGTGTATAAAATAGACTAATCGGCCATTTGAGTTTCTGCCCCGTTTACTGTGACATCAACAATCACCTTTAAATACCATATCAGTGTTACCTGTGACTTAGAATAGATGGCTTTATACTTTTAAAGTTCATTCTATTTTTTAATCATGTCTGAAATAATTTCACTGCTATATTCCTCATCCTTCTGATATTGTAAATAATAATATTGTAAACAACATTGTAAAATAATCATTATTTACTTTATTGTGTAAACATTATTGAAAACAAAACCCGCATTTATAAATAATGTACCAAGCTTGCTGCAGGCTACTCTTTTTTTTCTCAATGTCTCTTGCTTTTTTTGCTTTTTTTTTCATTTGGTGATCCTCGCTCTATTTTAATGTTGTTTTTTGCTTTGATAATTTAATTTAATATTAGAAAGCACTAATTTTGCAGATATAATCGTGTGAGCTGGGGACAAGATTATATCTTTTCATTGTTAAAGTGTCAATTTTTAATTTTTTTTAAATTTATTTATATTATTATATAAAATTTAAAATGCATTCCACATTTGGTGTAAGTGTTTGCCTGGTCACTAGGAGAGGTTTTACTGGTCTCTCTTAAAGATTTTCTTCAACACAAAGTCTATGGAAAAGATATGCTTAAAATATGTATGCATGCCGTGCTTCCTGAAAATGGTCGTAATTAGAAGAGGTTTCGCTATATCGAGGTGGTCTTTCCTGGAGTTTTCACTGTATTAATATTTTTGTGAAGTTAACTGTGTTATATACTTTTAACTAGTAAATACTACGATTACTGAACATAACTTACATGGTGATTGAAAATATAAGAATACATTTTATGCATGTTCTAAAGCCAACTCTCTCTATTTTCATGAAATTTGCAAAAGAATCTCATCCAGACATTTGCGTTAGCTTAAATGTTCGTTTAAAAAAATTTCTGTGTCGAGCAAAATTTTACAGTGTTTGATAATTTTATGAGAAATGTAATTATTTTCTTGAATGAATATATGAATATATCTTATGCTTTATTTCTGCAACCAGTTTTCTCTATTTTATTGAAATTTGCAAAAGATTTTAATCTAGACATTTGCTTTTGCTTAAATGTTCCTTAAAAGAATTTTCAGCGTCGAACAGATTATTACAATTTTTGATTATTACACGCATAACATAATTTTTTACGTTTGTTTATTATTTGCAGACATAATTCAGCTTAAATATTACCGAAAACATTTTTCAATTTTGAGGTAAACAAAGGTTTACATTATTTTACATAATGGAATTCTAAATATCAAAATCGCGATTTTAGCAAAGTAGGTTAATTTAGTTTGCGAGACAAAAAATTTCAGAAAATCCGCAATTATAAGTTTATTATGCCTAAAGAACTGTTCAAATTTATGAATTTTTTTTTCCTTTAAATTTTCATGATTGAAAATTTGTATACTTGGTAATTCAAATTTTTCTCAACTTTTACGAAATTAAATAATTAAAAATAATGCATAATTTTAAAGAAAATATATCTTGCATGAAATTATCTTTGGATAATTGAGTTTTATAATTGTGTGCAAATCTTTTTAATCCTCTTAAATAATGGTTCCAGAGATACGGAAAAATATGCGAAAAGGGAAATGAACATTAAGAAGATTAAGCTTTCGGCTGATCTTCTGACTTAACTTAGTTCAAAATTTGCAAATAAATTACAATTCAAAAATCTCTTCACCCTTTTTAAGATAAAAAATAATAAATAATTATTAAAAAAAATTTTCTTGGAATTATATATAAATAAATAAATGTTGTAATTGTGTGCAAAAAAAAAATTTACGATTCTTTTGAAAACTTCCGAGATAATAGAAAAATACCCAAAAAGTGAAATTAACATTAAATGACATAACTTTCGACCATTTTTTCTGACTAAACTAATGTGACCATATTTTTCAGATTGCGCCCCCCAATCAAAATTTTGAAAATCAAGAGTCGAAAATAAAGTATGTCGAAAAAAAATTCAAAAAGTTTGTACTCCGCCATAAGAAAAAAGTGTGTTTATTCAGAGAAAGTGCGTTTTCGAGTCTGATTTCATAAATATTATTTTCTGCGCTAATTACTTGCGCTAATTACTTATGTAAATATTAAGGTTAGACATTCGATCCATCATGATCGCATCTTAGTGCGGCAAAATCCGATTCCTGTATCAAAACATTTTACATCGTTTTCTTTATTTTTTTATTGCATTGTATTGCTCCCACACTGAAGTCCTAATTAAGATTTTGCTTTCTTCCTTCTTTCTTTTCTTTCTTTTTCTCTTCTTTTCCTTTTCCTTTCCTAAAATATTAAAAATACCACACCACTAACTCTATCCCGAATAATTTCGAGAAAAAAAAACATCCAAACAGTATTATCTGTGTTTATTTGAATTGAATTTCAATTAAATAAATATAAATAATGGAGACATTAATGAAATATAATGATATAATAATATAATGGAGACATTAATGAAATATAAGGATATAATAATATAATGGAGACATTAATGAAATATAATGATATAATAATATAATGGAGACATTAATGAAATATAAGGATATAATAATATAATGGAAACATTAATACTGTATCAAAATGTAATGCTATAATATAATGCAATACTATAATGGAGGCATTAATGTAATTGAATAATATCTATATATATATTTCTCTTACACGGCGACAAAAAAAGCCTCGTTACAATTCCCCGAATGGCAACGCTAGAAAATCGACCAATGATTGCCGCTAAAAATGTCACATGCGAAATCTAGCTGAGGTAGCTCAACATATAGCGCTTTTAAAAACGGAAACTAAAATAACCAGAGAGAAAATTCTCACCAAATGTGATCTCTTCCGAAATTCACCCTATCAGCTGCGGCAATCTCATACTATTAAGCTAGGCAGAAGTGAGTAGTCTTTGACGATAGATCTCTACTTTAGTATTGCGACGAAAGCGCTTTTTTCACGAATTTATATATTACGGATTTATTTAACGATTTTTGATTTATATCACAAATTTGTTTGTTTTATTATTGTTATTAGTTATTCATTGAAAAATGAGTCTCAGTCGTGCTGTTACGCTTTAAGATTTTATACTATAGCGCATTTCTAATAGGTTTAAAGTATTACATGTCATTTATTTGAATTTAAATTTATTTTAATGACTTAGTATTTGCTAAAAAGATGTATTTTTTTTAAAAAAAAAAGAAAAAGTTGTTATATGGATTTGAATGATTGTTTTGAATTCTTAGAATTTTGTGCATTTGCAATGTACCTAAGTTAGTAGCGAGCGAAGCGAGCTTAGTTTGCGAAGCAAACCATATAAGATTGCATAGCAATTTTCGGGGGTTGGCGAGCGTTAGCGAGCAGGGGGAGCAGCCCACTAGTAATATAATAATATACTATAATAATGTAATAGTATAATGAAGACAATGATTTAATTTAATAATGTAATATAGTATTGTTATACTATAATGGGGAATTAGTGAAATATAATATAATAATTTAATGCTATAATGTTGACATTAAGGAAATATAATAATGTAATACTATGATGAAACATTTAAAATTCATTAATGCTATACCAAAATGTCATTCAATAATGAAGACATTAATGCCATATCGTAAGCACTATAATTTAGACATTAATTCTATACCATAACATATTATTTTTATGGAGACATTAAAGCTATATTATAACGTAATATTATAATGAAGACATAAATGTTATTTTATAATGTAATATTTTAATGGAGACATTAATTTCATATCCGAGTGTAATATTATAATGGAAACATTAATGGTATACCATAATGTAATACTATAATAGAGACATTAATTATTATTAATTAAATATTGACTTCCTTTCAGTACAGTATTTATCTTGCAGAAATTCAATTCGATCAAAGTAAAATGCATGTTTTCAGTTCAGATTTACTATTCTGAATCAGTCAAGTAATTACTCTTTCTGCACATTTGAATCAAATTTCCGTTTATTTATTATTTAAACAGTTGGTCCTATCCTAGCAAATTATTTTACGATTAATTGCCTACTTCCTGTATAATTTTATTTATTTTATTACACACATATGAAGAAGAACTAATTCTTAAATAATATTCATACTATCCTGTGACAACAAAAAAATGATATTTAGGTCTATACCAAATAAACAATTTTTATAAGAAATGCTCAAACCTTTTCTTAATCTTTACCTATACCATCCTTTTGAATTCAACTCGTATAAAATATTTCTAGCTGAAACTTAAATTAAAAACTCCTAAAGAGTTTACGTCATATGTGTGGGGGGGGGGGATGAAAGAGACGCGGAGCCCTCTCCCTAGAGGAAATCAATAAGGCTCTTAAATGTTTTAGCGCTTTCGCCCAACCTTCGTCATAGCTTTTAGAATCAACGTTTTTTTTTATTCCTCCTTCAGTATTTTTCATTTTAAAAATTAAAATGGTTAGAAAAATTCGATTGAATACAAACGTTTTATCTCTAACACAATTAAAATGCTTTTGTAATCTGAATTTTCTAATGCCTGCATATTTCTCTAATGAAAGTGAATGTAAAACGCTGTTGTTAAAATCTTTGGTTTGAACTATGATGAAATAACTTAATAAGCAAATGATACAACAGGCGTTACAACAATAGTTGGGACACCATGTTCATTTTTATAACCTTAAAATTTAGTTAAAATTGTTCAAAATTTTATTAAATATGATCACCTTTACAACCTTAAAATTTTATTAACTAAGGGGCAAAATGAAGATAAAACAAAGGAAAATTACAGACTTATAAAAAAAAGGGGGGAAAGAAAAATAATAATAAAATATAACAAACAACTGGGAAAAAGAAAAAAAATGATAGATTTTTTTTAAAAAATCCGGTAAATAAAAGATATAATCTTTTCATCAGCCCACACGATTATATCCACAAAAAAGAGTGCTTACTGATATTGTATCAAATAGCCAAAGCAAAATATATTAATACAATAGTGTGAGGAGCACTCAAAAAATTTTTTTACAAAAATTACAAAAAATGAAATAGAACACAATAAGTAAAAATAACACGTAAAAACAGAAAATAAAATATAAGAAAAAGAAAAAACAGAATGAAACATAATCTATAAAGCTAGTAGCGAATTCAAATGTACTTAATTTTCTTCGTGTACTTTGTATTTATTTATTTTGTTGTATATACAGTTTGAAAAATTTCTTTAATTTTTCAGTTTGGCAATGACATGAATTTGCTGAGAATTTTAAAAAATTATCGACATTGTCGATTTTCCATATTTTCTCTGGTTTTACTTTCACTTTCATAGAAATTAATCTTATTAATAAGTAATTATTGATGTTTTAAATCTATTTTATTATCAAACATATCAACAATTAATTATGATCTTTTTCAGGTAGGTATGAAGAACTAACTCTAAAAGAGATTCGCGTGATTACTTTCCAACTGTACAAACCGAATCATCCTCACACATACTAGAAAAAAAAAAGCTCTTATGTTATATATCTGCTGACCTCTAATGTTTCTCTAAGGTTACATATGTGCTGTCTTTTCTGCAGCTCAAAAAGAATTTTAACCACTTAAAGGAAAAACTCCCGTACAAACACTCTAAGGATGGATACCAAATCCATAAAAATATTTTGATAAAAGTTGATGATAACATCCCTTCTGTCAGGGTTATCAAAATTCAAATTGCTCTCTGAAAATGTAATATTTGCTGAGTAATTCACAAAAATTAGATAATGGCACATAGTTACAAGCTCAGAATGTTGGTGAAAAACAACAGAATGCTCTTTTTCGTTAAACGATGAAATAAAAAAAAATTTAAAACGAGTCTAATTTTAGTTTTTCCCCAATTCGTGTTATCTTAGAATATAATATCTAAAAAATTAAACTGTTTAGTCATAAAAAATTTCCAGAAAAAATTTTACCCGAAAGAATTTTTTGTACCTCCCATTCATTTAATCTTAAAACACTATTTAAGAAATTATTTTTATTCAAAAAAAAAAATAAATTAGTCAGTTGAAAATAAATTAGTCATTGTAAAAGAATAAATTAATCAGTTTTTTACCCCCTAACTATTAAAGTAAAAAAGCGCATTTCTTTAAAATCTCCTGAAAATAAATCATAATTAATTTTTCAAATTACATGATCAAAAACATTTCGTCTCAATTAGCTGTCGAAATGCACCAAATAATTTAGAAGACGCAAAAAAATTAATAACAGTTTAAGACCAATCTGGAGCAAAAGAAAACGTTTAAATGCTTCATATTGATTTATTGTTTGAGGGTAAATTTTATTAACACAAGACCTGCGCTTTGGCTATATTACGCCAAACTGAAGATGTAACACTTACGGCATTAAATACTTAGTTTAATAGAATTAAACGGTAATAAAAACTATGTCGGATAGACGATAACAAAAACAAATAGTAAGAAGAGATGACCACTATAGTTTGTCTAAAGTAAGAACTCCCCTAACCATTCGTCTGGACCCGTGGCGGTGACTATGATAACGAGGTATAACTATTTCAAGTAGAGATGTGGGATCATTGTTTTGTACTGGTTTCCGTTTGAGTCAGCGATAGAAACTTTAATATTTTTCTTCCGTCTATTGTGTTAGCCCTAAAGTGAAGAGAAGCTACCCTCCCAGAAATGCGCTATTCTTGTTTCCATAGCAGCAGGCAGCCTCTGACTTTGTGGCGGGGGAGTTCTTACCGTAGACAAACAGACAAAAGGGTTCTCAACATGTTCGTAAAAAATAGCCCCTGTAACTAGCGTTATATTAGAGTAATTTTTACACAGTGAAAATACTTGTATTGAATGCATTTTTCTATCGATATTAAGAAAGTACTTATCACAGAATAGGACTGCCATAGAAAATGTTTTTTTTTTCTTTAATTCTTTTATTTAAAGATTTCAACAGGTGCAATTTGCATCAGGTAAATAGGACCTTGGTAGTGTGTTCTACACGTAGCGCACACTGGCCAATGAATTAGAAACCTTAGATTAATATTTTCTTAGATCTCAAATTGCAAGAACAACAGCCCTTTTTCCTGAGTACATCAATTCTACAAATTTCTGGAGTGTGTTTATGCTTAAATAATATCATGCATTGTCTACATCGACTTCAAGATCCTGTTAATTAGATGGATGAGGAGATTGCTGACGAATATGCCTTTAAAACGTGTCCGAAAACAGCTTTTATTAGATGGAAATCCGGATTTTGCGGTGACCAAGGAAAGTATTGGAAATAAGTGAGCTGATGAATCAATTTCGTAACCTTCTCGCACGATATACTGTTGTATTATCTTTCATGAAGTAGTAGTCATCTTCAGAGCAAAAATTTAACATTCTAGGATGAATTTGATTTGCCAGTGTGTTTAGAAGTTGCATGGCTTTTTTTTGTATTTTTGATAAACACCAAGGTACCACTTCCATACCAATAGAATATATCTCACATCATGATATTCCCACCAGACCCTTGTACAGTACAAACTAGGCAAGAGAAGATCTATTAAGTTTTCGATACATGGACCAGTGTGTGTACTTAAGTAAAAACAAAAACACATGTTCCTTTCAGTTTTAGAAGTGTAATTTTCATACAGTAAAGATGCTTATGTATGTGAGTTATATTTTGTACTACATATGAATAAAGTAAAACGACGTGAATAAATCACAAATTTTGTCAATTTTCGTACTCTTATTTGTACTTTAATCAAATCATTTTACTTTATTCAGTAGAGATACTTTTTTTTCTTCAAAAAAGTAATAAAGAATGTAAAAGTCGTATAAAACGAACACTTCTATGTTTTTTCTATTATTATTTAATTTTTAAACAGGTGCAATTCACATCAGTTAAAAAAAAACTTGCACGTATTCTTTTGTTGTCAAATGCAACACGTAACTCTAAAGTTTCCTTTTTTTTTTTTTTTTTTTTTTTTTTTTTTTTTTTTTTGTAATGACTAGACTTAAAATAAATTTTTTTTCAATCTATGGGAGGGAAGAGAGAAGTATTAATCAAAGAACGAAATTCTAAATGAAAATGATAAAAAAAAAATGGAATAAAATAGCACATTTAAATAAGGAGCATATTGAAATTTTTAGCACTTTGTTTGAGCCTTTACCGAGCAGATGGTTTAATTAGTTAAGAGACCATTTTTCGCGAGATAAAGTTTACTTTAACTTCCATTTCTTGATTTCCCCTGGTGCAAAAATAAGTCATTAGGAAAGGGAAAAAATTACCTTTCAAACTGACATATCTTAATTGAATAGGTTTAACATTTTAATACTGTATTGAATTTTCGAATTCAAACATTTTGTATTTCACATTAATCTGAAAATATTTACGAAAACCACGGTTCTTTTTCCAGTGTATGAAGAGGTCATCATTTTTATAAGTTCTATAAATTTGGAATTGTTTCACGTAGTAAGTATAATTTAGATTTTTATAGTTTACCATTATCATTTATCATTTAATCATTTTTAATCATTTTTACGAATAGTTTCTAAATATTAGTATTGCAAAATCCTATTTTATTAGTAATAAGAGACTCGGATATGAAAATATTTGAAAGTTGTCCCGAATATGAATTGTTTCACATTGTAAGTGTAATTTAAACCTTTTTTTGCATTTAATTTTTTAATTAAATTATATTTAATTATAATTTCGAATTTTATTTCGTATTGCCAAATCTTATATTGTAAAGAAAGGAGTTCATGATTCAAAATCATTTAAAAGTAATCACCAGTAAATACATTGCAAGCATATTTTAGTTTTGATTTTCAAATTTCAAAATCAATCATTTCTGTGAATGATTTTTAATTATTTATATTTTAAAATCGTAATTTGTAAAGAAAAAAAGTTACTGGTTAGAAATTATCTAAAAGTTTTTAATATTTTTTAAAAACAATATTTTTTGTTGAGTAAATTTATTAAGTATTTTTTTTATTTGACTAGAGAATACTATTTCATTAAAAGTACTATTTTAAGAATAAATTGAAAATGTTACCGATTAAAACATACTCTGATAAACTATTAAAATTTGTATAAATGCTTCTGTTTATTTACTTTCGATTTTTCTTCACATTGTTCGTTATATTTTTGTTTATTGTCATATTTTAGTTACTTTTTTGTAGCTTAGCGACGGTTTGAAATTGGAAACTTTTTGTTAACCGTAAATACAGTTCTGATCTATCAGAAAAATTGATTATTTTTCATCAATATTTCAGTTTAGTTTAAAATCATTATCATTTCGAAATTATTCAAAAACTGTTGCTAGTATTTTCAAAATAATATTTTAATAAGACCTTGTATAAAGTATTATGTCAAACACTATTGAATTAAATATTGTTTCCTTAAAAAAAATTATTATCAACTTGAAATTTAATTATATACTGCCTGCGTTTTCAGGATATTCAAAACTGTAAAGAAATTCCTCATGAACTTGAAATTTTTAATTTTAAACATGTACAATTATAATTATACTTTTAGAAAAAATATTTTCTTTTACATTTAATTCAATTTTATATTTGGTAGAAAGAGAATAATTCTTTGAACGCAGAGTTTAGTAGCGTTAAGCATATCTTCCAACTAAGGCATTTCGGTAATGTCATTTAAAAAAAAAAATTTCTTGTTGGTATCAAAGTCAAATTTCTGAATATTTTAACAAATTAGAATTATAAGATATTTGCAAACCACCGTATATATATAATTTAAACATACATTCATAAGGTCAGATAAAAAAAAATGAGTACGTTTCGAAAATCTGATGAAAGTTACATAAAAACTACATTAACTCTACAAGATTTAAAAACTTCTGCATTAGTTCTAAAAGAAATATTTCGCACAAACCTCTAATGTTGGTAAGTATGCATTATGTTGTGCCAACACTCAAACATTATAATATTTATGTGTGTTTTGTTTGTTTTATATGTTTGTTTAATGTTTGTGTTATAATGTTATACACAATGTTAAACATTAACAACGAAAAGGTGAAATGCTAAATCTAACCCAAAACCAGACGGAAAATTAAACGAAATTATAAGAAAAGGAAAAATCCTTAGCGTTCCTCTGGGTTATTTGACCCATAATTTCGCGAAGAAAGTAAAACACTCTTAAAGAACTGAAACTCAGTTCTTTCAGTGGCAGGTTTTGATGAAACTATTTTAATTCGCTATTGATAAGCTTTTATAAGATATATAAGAAAATAATAACTGTCAAATATCTGTTTTTATGAAATTATAAGGAGGTTCCAAAATCGGATTGGTACAATGGTGTTTGAAGGAGATTGTAAGCTACATCATACTCCCGTTTCGGATTCACAAGTTCATACATGAAATATGATTTGAAAGCTAGGCTTTTTTTCAATTTTTCATGAATAGTGAATGAATCATTTATATTGCATGGATAACAGTGTGTGCAAGTCAGGGCTCGAAAAACAGCCCGTCCGCCCGTCCTCGACGGTCAAAAATTGCCCGCGGACAACGAATTTTTCGAATCCGACGTCCGCGCGGACGGCCATTTTCCCGTTAATGCTCGTGATACATTTTCAATTTTTGTTATCTTACAAGAGTCTAGCCCCTCACTTCTAAAATGACTCTCTAATCTAGAAATATAGCAACATACTGTGCATGGTGGAATTGATGTTTTCTCTGACTGGGAAAACTGCAGCGGTTGAAAGGAGCTTTTCAGCAATGAACTTACAAAAAACACATTACGTACTGGTCTTAAGCAAGAAGCGTTAAACGCAATTATAAACATCTACCTAAATGGAAAACCCCTTTCAGATTTCTGTGCAGAAACCTATGTAAATCATTGGCTTAATTGTGGAACTGGCAAACGTCATATTTGATTCATTTAAAAAACGCAGTACCCTCGAATAAATTAACATTCCAGATAACTTGACCTTTGTCGCCTAAATTATTTCATAAAAGAAGTACATACTAGGTTACTATTAGTAACCTAGTATTTCTTTTATTACTGTATAATGTAATCCAAGTAACTACTAATTCATTGTGCAATTTATATAAATGTTTGTAATAAATAAGAGGAAATTATATTTTTATTTATTTAGAAGCTACGGGTTAGCTTCAAAGGAGGACGGGTACATTGTTGGACAAGCTGTCCTCGGGGACGGGTAAAATTTCTGAGTTTTTTCGAGCCCTGGTGCAAATTATTGGTTACGCTAACAAAGGATCGGCTTATCTCTAACTGGTGATCAACACCCAGTTCTAGTATTTGCATGAAAGGGGTACGGAGAGTCACCATTCGCTCTTCGGTAGGGTTCAATTCTCTCAACCACTTTGGTACTTTTGTGAGTGACGGTAATTGTAATCATTTAGTTTCTTTCTTTCTTCTGCACTTTTATTTGTTTTGGTCAAAATATTTCGTAGCAAATTATCCTCCAATCAATACATCCATTTTACAGCCACCTCCCCCAAGAGAAATAGCGCTTAACAAAACAGAGCTCAACCAAGGTGCTCAACAACTTAATCGCCACCAACCTTTACTGTGAAAGGGTGTTGTAGGAAAAGATTTCCTTCCGACTCCTTCATACAGCAGGCTTTACTCGCGATATTATCGTTTGTCGATATTTCTCGAGATTATCATTTTTCGATATTTCTTTAAATTATCGCTTGCTTCCATTCAAATTGAATAGATCCTTTTCGATCTTTTAGACTAAAAACGTGTTTCAGACAGTGGCAGAGAATAGGTCTCATTAAATATCATCGCTGATAAACCGTGTTTGTTTGGTGTAAACATTAAATCAAGGAACACTAATGTAGGAATTAATAGTTTTAAATCTAAACTAGCACTACTTTCTCTCTTTATAAATATATCAACTCAAATGTAAATGCTCTCGAAGACAGCAGAATTAGAGTGGCATCGTGAAGCGATGAACATGTAGTATTATTCTTAATCGATAATGAATCGATTAAGCAAGGTGGTTATAAATTATTTCTTATATGTTGGATGGCAACAGTCTGGATGAAAAATAGAACAGTTATGGTGAATAGAATCTTTGCTAACCTTCTGAATTAGTCTCTCTTGTATTAGGGTGATAAAGCAACACTTCAAACACAAAGAGAAAACCGAGATACGGCTAGTCCGAGAACAATTTTTACTTAATCTCTTTAATTTGTTTCTAAAATACCAATGTTGCCGGATGCAGCCGAATCTATGTGGAAAGACGGAGCAGTGAGTTAGAATAACCCAGTGTTTTCCAAACTTATGACTTTTGTGTACCCTTTCTACATGTTTCGTAACGCTGTGTACCACTAATAAAAAAATTTATGTATTTATTACTGTAAAAAAACTGCACAATAGTTAAAAATCACAACTGGCTGTTGACACCGCTAATTATTAGCTGTTAACTCTGCAAAAAAATAGCCAATAGAAAAATACGTAATCGTAAATTTGAAATCTTTGCTTTCAAATTAAAATTTTTGAAATTTTCGTTTGTTGCAAGATATTTCGCATAAGAACGCGTACCCACACTAAACTGTTCCCGTACCTCTCGGGGTACGCGCACCACACTTTGGGAAACACTGGTGTAGGCGAACAAGCTGGTCGCCCAGGCGGTTAGTTTCTAATAATTTTTTTTCCATAGTTTCTAATAATTTTTTTAAATTTCTAATAATATTTTTTCCTCTATGGTGATTACACATTCAGATTTATTTTCTTAGGGTGAATGTCCATTATTTTTCAGTTCGATAAGAATAATATTATTCAAAAATTTTATCTATAAAAAAAATACATAATTCAAGATCGTTAACGAAAAAGCAAAATTCTGAGTCATTGCATTAAAATTTTCAGAACCGATCGTTGCTAAGCAATAGAATTATAAACTAATTAAATTCTGTATATTGTAAGTCAAGTTTATTTGGATTATAATATTTTATTTTTACTTTTTGCCTTTCTTACTGTTTTCCATATTATTCCTGATTTTCAGTAAAAAAAAATAAATAAATAAAATAAAACAAAGGTGCATAACGAAAAGAAAAGAAACTGCACATTTGATTACAGAGTAGGTACACATTTGATTTTCCCATTGATTTCCCAAATAAAGGATGTTAGGGAAAGAATGATAGTTGCTTTACAAAATGACGAACCCATGTATCATTGTTTTCGTATTAAAGAAACGTGCGAAATAGAAAGGGAGATAGCAATGATATTAGCTTGAATGCCCTTGAAAACTTAATAGCAGAGGACAACATGTTGATAATTATTGTAGCCACCAACCTAAGGTAGCTTGCACATTATTATTATCAGACAAAAGTAGTTTTTGTATTAAACTTGGTAAATAAAACTTTTATATTTTTTTTCTTCCTTTGTTAGATTATTATTTTTGTTTCGTGTGAAACCTTATTCGCATCGAAATGTTTTGGGTCATAATCTAATTTTAGATTGTCAAAAATTGAAAAAAAAAAAAAAACATTAATAAATATTAACCAAGAAATGCCCTTTACGTATTTTGATTTTATGAGATGGAATACCCGGCGGAGGGGGGTGAATATTTTTGTTTCTTGGGATAAATACAAAATCAAAGAAAAAACTCATATTCCCTCGTTTTCAATTATGCCATCAGAAACTTTCATAAAACGATTACATATAAAAAAAACTGGATTTTTCAAGGTTTTTCCTAGGGAATAAAAGCATATTTCCCAGAAAAAAAATTTCGTCGCAAAATGCGAATTCGTGTTCAGTACTCTAAAAAACATAAGTGTTCAAAAAATAAAAAATTCCGCCTATTTGTACATTTTGGGGTTCTATTGCTTGGATTATTACGCAACTAGCAAGCTCTTCCTTATTTTTTTTACCATAGATTTCGAAATTGGAAAGAGAGCATGGAAACAATTTAGGAAACATTGCAGATAAAGTATTAGATTGTTGATGCCCGTATGTATTCAGAAACATGTACACTTTCTGAATTATTCTTTCTAAATTTTTAAATGATCAATTTCAACACAACAAAAATCAAATATAATTAAAAGCAAATCGTATAGTAATTTTATTGCACTTGCTCTCTATCTAATTCTTACACTTTCCTACTAATAAACTCTTATTCCATTTTAAGTAACAATAAAAAAAATTTTAGAATGGTAAAAAAAAGGGAGTTTAGTAGTTTTAGTAGTGCATTGGAGCCCTGAAATCATATCTTTGACCCAGGTAAAGGACTTTAAATACATACATGTTTTATAAGGCGGAAACAAAAATGCTCTCGCAATAACTATCTTATGCAGACATTTATCCAGTTTTATGGAAGAATTGGTTGTAATAGTGGTGATTTTTCTGTTTTACATTGCGTTGGTAGTAGTGAAAGAGGGATTAATGCCGAAACACACCAAGCAAAATTGTTTTGTTTAGGGAATATTTCTAAAAGGATCAAAATATGACCAAATATAATAAAAATAAAATAGCAAGCATCTCCTCTAATGGAGACGAAAATGTTAATTTTTATATGAGAATTGTAACTATAAACAGTCGGACTGAGGGGCCCTCGGGAATCCGACCCCCAGTCCTAACGCGAATTATTTAAAATTACCAGTGAATGAATAATTACTAACGAACACTTAGGAGCATGGGTAGGGATCTAAATTGGCGAGTTATCAATAGGTAGTATAGCCAAAAACAAAGCCAACCCCAACTTATTGATATCAAATTTTAAATAATTTGGCTACAGTTTAATCACTAAAGTGACTGAGGGAAGCAGTGGCGTACGCAAGGGAGGGGTTTAGGGGTTTAAACACCCCCCTTGAGCTCAGACAAAATGGCAAAAATAAAAATTTTAGTAGAAATTATGCGAGCTTTATTTTTTAAAACTATATATTTTTATCTGCCTTATGCCTACTTTTTTTTCTGACGGTATTTCTCAGAATACTGAAAAAACATTTACTATAATAGAGTTGTACTTTTGAAATCAAATTCACGTGATACTGTTACGGACTGGTTCCTTTCTGTCCTGCCAGTATAGTTTTCGAGACTATCTGTCATTCACGAGGTCTTACGATGATTCTGGAATCCTAGACGTTCTGTCGTCTTTGAGACAATTCGAGAATTTTGGATATATATATATATATATATTGAATATGAATTTATATGATTTTATTTATATGAATTTATAATATGAATTTTGGATAGAATATATATATA
>NC_092210.1:60311600-60451054 GCF_043381705.1 Parasteatoda tepidariorum | reverse complement strand
CAGCATCTAGTACCAATGTAAGTTTTTCTGTTGTACAGAAATGTGATACTTCCGTTGAAGAAAACGTTTCTAGCATAACAAAATCTGATGAATGTGAAAGTGGCCTCAAAGTGTTACTTCCCACCCATATGTTATTGGACTTTTTTTAGAAGATATTACATTATGTTCTTAAACTTAAAAAATCAAATCAAAATTTAACTAAACAATATTGTCTAAATAAAATGTCAAAATTGTCTAGCTGTCTAAATTAGGGAAATAATAGTGCTTTATTACAGACTCGAATTTCTTTTAGTAGTTTCAGAAAATTATGAACACCCCCCTTGAAAAAATTCTGCGTACGCCACTGGTGGGAAGTTAATACAACCCTGTAACCGAAATATTTTGTAGTTAGAGAAATAAAGCAGCTTGAAGTTAAAACTAGATTTTGATATTCGAATAGTTGAGACACTGAATTAATGAGTTACACCCTTGCATTGAATTTAAAAAAAAAGTTAGTTAAAAATTAGCCGTTACTTAAATTGTTAAGAAAAATTATCTATATGCGCTTTTATAAAGAGTGATAAAAATTAAATATTTAATTTCATTTAATTATAATTGGATTAAGAATGATTAAAAAAATAAATTTATGAAATTATAGAAATTTTAAAAGCTTGGAAATATGTAATGCCTATAAAAGCATTACAAATCTGTTAAGTAATTTTTTAATGTGTTATTAGACAATTACTTTACTTTTGGGCAGAACTTAATTTTTTTGAATTTTTTTTTAAATTATTTATTTTTGCAAATATGGAATTAAAAGTGTTAACTTACAAGTGGAAAAATTATGGTATAAAAAAAATAAAGGGGAGGTCTTCAGTAAAAGAATGTATTCATGTAATAAAATATAAAAAAATCTATTCATGTAATAAAATATAAAAAATCTATTCATGTAATAAAATATAATAAAAATTTCAAAATTAATATAAGAAATTTTTATTTCTGACAGACCTAAAATGGAAATCGAAAGACGCATAATTTTGAAATAATGTGAAGAAAATATCGGTGTGGTTAAAAGTTAATTGAGAAAATACGCCTTGCTAATTTCTCTTTAGGTCTGGAAAAAATAAAATTATTTTATCCTTTTCAGACTTCTTAAGAAACGTAGTTTTTAAAATTTTGTTTCATTGTATTTTTTTACCTATCCATCTGTTAGTTTGTGTTAAATAGTGGTCGAAATTTAGATTGGCGCTAAATTTTGCTATAGCGGTCCGGAAATTATTGATACTACCCAGCACAGATCTCCAGTTGAAATGGGATCTTTATAAGTAGTTATAAAGTGGTCAGGGTTTTAATGGACGATAAATTCTTTTTGGTGATAATGTGATGATAGAATTTTTGTAGCAACTATCAGGAAACGATTATAACTTTATCTTGTATTATCCTTTGGGCTAGTGCTCTGGGTGAGATTTAAAACTTTAGGTTAGTCGAAAAGCTGCTTGAATTTTGATTGACAATAAATTTCTTTTGGTGATAACGTGGCATTGCCATCGGGTAATATATACCTGAATTTAAATATTTTAACTTGTAAGAAAATTCGACGACATTCTGATTGAAGACTTCACCCACACAGGCGCAAAAGTGAGTTAATAAAACAAAACTGAAAACCATTAACCATTCATGAAATAACGGAAAGCCATTCACGAAGAGAATTTTTCAAAAGTGTTTCAGAACTCCAAAAAGGATATCTTAAAATGTGTCTTATCCTAAATAAAAAGATATAGGGCACACAACCTTTCGACGCATTGCAAAGTAACGTTATTAAAAAGCACTTTGAAGCTTCAATTAGTAATGTGAATTCCGACTTTTCTTTTTTTCTTTCAATAGGTACTAATATAGATTTAGGATGAAGAAGAAACTGATAGAGACCTGAATTTTACATTTTTGATGTCCTAAATACAATGACCTTTATGATTGTTGAGTAATTTATATTAGTATTGATTTTTTTCTAGAACTTTTTTTCGTATCTGCAGCTATGAAATCTTATAATTAAAATTTCCTCTTATTTTCTCCTTGTACCTGTTTGTCTAAGACTGCTGAAATCTGTGCTGGAGCTTTTCGCCCTATAACAATAGACCGACTAGCTAAAGCGTTCAAATAATAACTCGCAGCATAACTGTGCTTAACAACAATGCAAGTTTCAATCATTTCCTGACCGGTCTGCAAATTTATGACCTCCTCATATACGCCTCCAAGCTCTATGAATTTATGGTCATATTATAGCTCAATAAATTAGCGTCAATAAAAATTTCGATTTTCTCCGACAAGTTAGAATAATCGAATTTCAAATAGAGATCTAAGCCTGATTACATTGCATCCCAGATAGCAAAATAAGGTTTATTTTCACTCAGCTAAACCTTTCAATGTAAACTTAAAAGGTTGTAATACGGTTTACGTGTAAACCTTCTAACCTTAGATCGAGGTCTGTGACAATCTGCTTCATTCTACGCACATTGCCCTAATCCAAAATCTTGGAAAACAACCAATTATATGAAAACCTTAAATGGAGGTTGACTTAGGGTTTTCAAGCGAGAAAAAAAAACCTTTATTAAAGCTAGTCTCAAGGTGAAAATAATCTTAAATCTAGGTCATTATAAGGTTTCTTTTCGCAAAGTCTTGTATGCTCAGCTAAAATCCACCTTGTCACGAAATTTTAATGAACAAAGCAATTTGATTTGATCGCTAGTGTGACGTCAACTAAAACGTCATTATGGACCTAAGAGACAATACTTTTTAAAAAATCTTTAAAAAATAATTTTTAATCCTTTTAGAATGAAGGGTATGAAATTGCAATATTTTTGCTTTATTGAAAAAAGGTTTTTAGTACAAACATTTTCGTGACAATAAAAAGAAAATTCCGACACGAGGTTGTGGTAAGGTTGCATGCTTTCTGGGATGTTTCAATCGTATCGAGAGTTCTACAAGAATTTATCGTCAATCTAAATTCTGACAATTTTCCTAGTAACTATTCTACTACTTTCCTAGTAACGTCCCGCTGAGCGTCAGCGGGACGTTGACGTCCCGCTGACGCTCAGATAAGGCGCTTGTCCTAAGAAACCAGACCTTAAGAGGAATTTATCGTCATTTCAGTTTTTCGAAACTTTCCGGCTATTTAAAGTGTTCAAAACTGAAACTCTGTGATTAAATGATAATGCAAGTTTCATTAGGTTCATGACCATTCATTTCTTTATAGTGGTTCATTTTCTTTATAAAGTTCTGTCGCGACTAAAACTTATCCGCACATCTTGTTGATTCAAGCAGAGTATATATGGCCAGTTAGAATTTATATCGTCACTCGCATTTTCGACCACTATTCGACTAGCTAGGAGTGTTCAAAAGCTCTGTATTTTGTGCTAAGAAAAGTTACAATTGTGTCCTAAATGGTGCAAGCAAAATTTATTGCTATTTTATTGTCAGGCAAAATTTCTTATCACTTTGCGACTTATACAGACATAGAACTAAAAGGGAAATGAAATATAATATATAATTTAAAAATCTTCGTTTTTCAACTGAATTTCAAAAGGGGAGCATAATTCTATTTTTCTCAGACCAAAAACAAAACAGTATGTCGCATCATTTTCTTTCGTAACTTCCGAAACAAAATTTTTTACTTCCGCCTGCGCGTATGTTTCATGTTTTACTAAAATAAAATTATTTTCTCCTTACTAGTCTACTTGGAAAACATAGTTTTTAAAATGCTCATTTTATGATGTTAAATTTTTTCAGTTTGCTTACAAAATTGCGAAACACTGTTTTAATTTATGTCTTTTTTTTTTTTTTTTTTACATTCCAAAGTGAAATTTTTTTTATGTGAATAAGTCAGTAAGTTTAGTAAGTTATCAGTAAGTTCACCAATTCACTTTTAGCGATTAGTATATGAATTACGATCTCTATATTATTATATTAGTTTTTCAAAAAAATTACATAAAACAATAAAAAACTAAATTTATTTAATAGAAACCGTAGAAGTTTTATTAAAAGTGAAAAAAAAATCATAACTTGATGTTAATATGCTTAGCTATATAGTTAATATAGCCAGATTTCTATATAGCATAACGCTAATATAGTTTTGAACGGAATGTATTTTGATTATCATTTAGGTGTAAATTCCATACCCATACGAAATGTTAATGTTTAACCTGATAAATTCAATCTCCTAAGCGATGTACAGTTCTGAGAAATTTCCTTTTATTTTATTACTACGTTTATATTAACTTGCCTTCGTGTATGTCTGTTCGGGTGGAATTTCGTAATCTATTTTAAACTAACTTCCCGACTAGTTACAGACTTCAAATTTGGCACATAGTTCAGAATTGGATGACAATGCATGAAAATGAAAAGAAAGAAGACATACAAGTAAAATAAAATTAAAATTAAAGAAAATTTAATATTTTCGTGATTATCTTTTGTTGTCGATTCGATTATTTCAAATTAGTGTCACATGTCAGTTGAAAAGTTTTGTGTACAGTGAGTGAAAAAATTGAGATTCTGGAAGTGAGTACAAAAAAAATCAAAATAAAAAGTAATATTTTTAAAAACCACGTTTTTGCAGTGGAGAATAATAATTAAAAAATAAAAATTTGAAAAACGAAAAACGTGGGGCGCATGAAATACATAACAGTACATATACACATTTTCTTACTCATACATATGCACAGCCACATACACATCCACATATACATCCACATACTCATGCATATACACAAACATATTCCACATACACATCCACATTCAGATACAATTACAGATATGCATACACATATTCTCATGAGCACACATGCACACACTAATATAACATTACTGTTACGTATTTCATGCGCCCTACGTTTTTCGTTGTTCAATTTTTTATTTTTTAATTATTATTCTTCACTACAAAAACGTGGTTTTTAGAAAATATTATTTTTTATTTTGATTTTTAACTGTCATCTTATAATTTCCAAAGTAGAAAATTTTTAAATGTAAGTTGATTCTGCCACAACACTTCAACAGTTAATATTTAATGCTTACACAGGTTTAACCAGTTCAAGATTCAAGATAAATCACACAAATAAAAAAAAAAAAAAAAAAAAAAAAATACGAAATTCGTGAGAAACATTGCATTATTTTTTACACTTGAGTGGGCTCTCCAACCATCTATCAGCTTTCAACATTTAATAAATAAAAACAAATTTCTATCTTACTTTTCATAATTGAAAACGCAATATTTAAACGGGCCCCTTCACCCTCATTCGGGCATGAGAAAGGATATTGAGTACAAAAGGGGTAGAATTGAAATCTTAACATACAACAAAACAAATAAAATAAAACCGATTTTCTCCCGTTCTTTTCGGATATTCTTTTACATCATAATTCCGAAGAACTGGGAAAAAACACGGGAAGTTGAAAACGACACTTTTTTTTAAAAAAAAAAAAGTAAAGGACACCTGTAAAGCATAGAACAATTTTTCTCGTGGTTATTTTATTTATTTATAGTCTGTGTATTCTTTACTTTTCAGATGCTGAACCGCCATTTTTTTTTATGTACATATTTTATAAAAGAATAAAATTTAAGTATAAGTTTATTTTTCATGTGCCATTTTTAAAATATTTCTGTTTAAATATAAACGCAATACCATTTTTTTTTAAAAAAAATTAATTTGTTAAATGGATTTTTTTTTAAATAAAATGGAAAAAAATACTCATTCCACTATTAAAAAATAAAACCTTAGAATTAAAAAAAATAATGCGAAAATAAGAAACGAAAATAATATAAAAAACCTCTTGTTTGTCTTTCTACATTTATTTTTGAGCATTTAGTTTAAAACTAGTGAAAAAATGTACAATTTTTTTTAACTTTTAAATATTTTAATTATTTTATTTGTTCTCAAATTTAGATTTATCATTCAATTTTACTTTATTGTATTAAAAATCACAGTTCAAAGGGATAATTAAATCTAGCATTTATTTATCATTAATAAACTAAAGTGCTGTCAAAGCTGACAGTGGCACCATGATAGTACCATTTGTATTAAACCTAACCACTGCTCTTAAAAGAACAGTATACCACAGAAGAAACCTTTCATATAAAATTCTCTTTCACCTACGTAAGTGGTTTAAGTATTTAATAATTATTTAACATTTAATGTAATTGAGTATTTTCATCTGTTAGCTACCACTTCAGATTTTTAAAAAGAACGTTTGCTGATTTTTTTTTATATCAAAATTCAAACAAATTATGGAAAGATTATCCAGAATTACACAGTGGGAAATTTTCATGCAATAATTTATTTACATTTTGACGTTTCGTCAAAATATTTTCAGCATTTGAAACTTTAAGGTTTACTCTAGGCGTACCTGAACTTAACTTTTTTCGGGGATCCTCTCAGATCTGATTGGACTAGATATTGTTGAATCTTTTATATTTACACTCTTTTCAGTCTGTATGAATAGGGTAATAGTGTTTTCGATGAGATTAAAAATTCAGACGTCATAAAACATATTTATTGTAAAATGTAAAGGTTTCGCAGTGCAAATTTGGAAATTAATATATAAATTGTTTTTTATTACGTTAATCTGTAGACACTTTTCCACATGAAAATCGTAATTTAAACCGTTATTGTTAGACTGGTTACTGTAGTCAAATGAACCGCGATGACTCACTGGTTAAAACACTGTCACCGTGATGGACTATGTTTTGATCCGGTAGCTTCAAACATACCCAGCTTCAAATCGATGGGTTCCAGCTTGTCTAAAAAGTAAAAGCAGCCAGTGCGCAATTCTATCCACATTGCCACCTTCATGCCGTTGCATTGCGGGCCAGAAGACCATGAACCTTGGCCAAAAGTCAAAAATTAAATTTTCAACTAAAATATCTGTTGGCAGTTTTAATATAGCCCAAATTAAGTATTCATAATCATTCCAAACATTATAACTTATATACGTAGGAATTTCACCTTACTGTTACAGTTTTATCAGAGTAATTAGTCTGAAATTATAGTGCAATTTTTCAATTTGTTAGATTAGTTAATACTCTTGACAAACTTATAGTTTACATCTTATCATTTGACATTTTACAATGTTTGAATGACTTTCGAAACTTAGTTCCAAAAAGTTCCACGAGGTAATTAGGTAAATTTTTTTTTGTTGTCTTCTTTGATGTTTCTTCTTTCGAAAAAACCTGCCCCATTTTGCCCGTATTACAAAGGTGGACTAAATATACCGAAAAACAAAAATTATGTTTTTTTCTTCATGTTTTCGCGTTATTTTGTAATTAATTCGTGTTATTTTATAATATTACTTCGGAAATATAATTTGCTTTTCATTTTTAATATAAAATTACGAAAATTACTATAATTTCATTGCTATATTTAATTATTTAAAAGTTCTATATTATTTTATTTGTTTTTGCTCGCCATATTTCAGCCGCCATTTTTTTTCCTTGGGTATTTTTAGTGTATATCAAAATTACAACTATGAATTCAATTTACCTGCACACAAAAACCCCTAAATAAAAAAGCCCAAATTTTGAAACAGATTTGATCGAAATACTAATTTTAGCCACGAAACCTTGGATGCTAGCCCACTGTGCGTTGATCATGAAATTGTGGAACTTTAACCTCCATGATCTCTCTGGCCCACAAAAAGTGCTTTATTGCTTTACTTTTATTACTGTTAATTCCACAGTTAATATGATTATTTTTAATAATTGCTTTTCAAAAAATATATCGCTTAAAATTGTAAATTCCACAGTGAGAATAAGTGAAAATAGTTTCTAAATGTCTATTGTAATGTTCCATCTTATTTCCAACAAAATTATGATATTTCAACTGTTATTTTCAGATTGAATTGAAGCTCAATTTCAAAGTGTATCACACTTTTTTACTCTTCGGTATTTTAATAATTTTTTACAAGAATCAAAATGCCTCTGAAAAAATATTTATTTGCAAAATATTAGTTTTGCGGAGCGAATGTGAGAAATTAGTTTCGTATTAGTTTGTTGTAAAGTTAAAATTTCAGTTCTATTTTCAACAAATACATGAAATTTCGATTTTTATTTCCCGGTATAGTTGCAGCTCACTTTAAAAATTATTATCACCAAATTATGAGTATTGAATGATAATTTTAATTGTAATTTCAAAGAAAGACTACTGTAGAGAATACTGCTGCCCAAAATAGTAGGTTTCACTGTGCAAAACTGTACGAATTACTATAGTGGAAGGCAAGATTTAAAACATCAAAACCAGTTTGATTGCTAAAAAAAATTTGAAATTTGCCTTAATAGTTGTCTTTTATAATTTTAACTTTATATATTTTCTATACTCTTTACATCACTTTCGCCGTTAAAGATTTCGCAATGTGTTCTTGTTTTTCTCCCCTAAATATTAACGTTCAGCTCTTAAAATATGCACATTTTTTACTTCATTTTATACAAGGATTCTAAAATTACATATGAAGAATACCGAATAATTGAATAAATACCAATCAACGCTCATTTCTAGAGAGTTATATTATCTATAAATTCATAAAACAAAATGGTAATTTGATAGAATAGTTTCTAAGACATTGATCAAGATGGATTATAAAATATTGGTTTCTGACAAACTCGATTAAATTTAAAGATTCCCATGTGGCTCGTGTTACAAGACTCTGTACCGGTTTATTCTTTATCAAAAGAAAAGGTTTATTTCTGAGAAAGCTCAGAGCGTTTTAAAAATTTACCCATTTGAACCAAAAAAAGCCGTATGAATATTGGAATTTTTACTCGGTGAACAAAAAATTAATAAATAAAAAGAAGAAAACACATTAATAAATACACTTAATTATTTTATATAAAAAGTACTACATTCGACTGAAAGTACATTTATATTTGGTTAAACATATGTAAATCTGCTTAAGTTTTATAATTCATTTGAAATCATAAATTATTCTGAAATTGTTTTCTCGTATAAGAATTGTGCTTTACATTTGTCTATGCTTAGGTTCTTTTTTTTTTTTTTTTTTTNGTTTTTTACTCAGCATAGATTTTTTTTTTTAATATTTTTATTTTTGTTTAAATTGGCGAAAGCATTAGCTACGAAACATAGGTTACGAAAAACAGGCTTGTATCAAAAATCTAAAAACAGACTAATGCTTTTCAAAAAATGCTGATTGCAAAATTTATTTGCATAATTTTACCAGAAAAAATCATTAAAATTCTTAGATACTGCTGACTTCAGTTTTCCAATTTGGTTAGGAAGACGAGCTTGAACTGCCGAGTATAGTAAATAACATTTATCAAGTCATTTATAAACTTCGTTCACCAACCCCCATGCGGTTGCTTCTTATTCATTATTGTTTTTTTCCTTAAAATTTGATGACAAAATTATTTTATTTATAATACATATTATTATTATTATAATTTTATGTAAACACATTTAATAAGTTTTATAATTTTACATTAGATAATTTTTTTAATAATAATGGCTAAATAGTCATTACTTACAGCAAATAAAGAAAACAAAAATCTCGAAATCCACATGTTATTTTTTACAACAACTTTAACAGTTAATAAATTCTCCAAATAAATACCGAACGTTAATGTTTTTTAATCTGTCTATTTTTCAACACATTTTCCTAATTTCAAGTTTGAGCCTAATAGTTTTTGAAGTTAAGCCTAATAGTGAAGCCTAATAGTGAAGCCTAACAGTTAAGCCTAATAGTTAAGTAATTTCAAGTTAAGCCTAATAGCAAAACAAAATGCGACGTTAAGTTAAACATCCAAAACTGCGGCGGCGCTTAAGATTTTATAATATGAAATAAATGTCATACTTAACTCCTCCCTTTTTTAGTTCTATCATGAGGGAGTTTTTGTTGTAATGTCTTTCGTGCATTTATAATGTACAATCGTAAATTAAGGGATGTCGCATCCCTACCGGAATAAAGGTATCATACTGCGTTAATTAACTTACGATTTTCGATTCAGTATCATTAAACATCTTGTTAAAAAATACCTATCGTCATTGGAATACCCAAAACGACATTTCAAGGATAAGTTATTTTGCTAATCCTACGGCAGGGATGGCGAACCAATGGCACGCGTGCCATTTATGGCACCCGACACAATATTTTGGGCACGCCATCACCGATCACATTTGTTATTACACTATGAATTGTTATTACTCAAATGCTATTACACTATGAAGCATCTGTAACAATTAAATTAGAATTCACAAAAAACACGCAAAATAATAAACAATTATTAATGAAAAAAATTAACAATTAATGCTAAAAAAGCAATTAATAACCATAAAAAACCAGCTAACAATAAATAAATAACAAAATAAATAAACAGTCCTGCTTAAACTAACATCTTACAACCTAATATAAGTTATTTGTCATCTAATCTGCAACAACAAAAGTCACACTGATGTTACTTTAAGTTGAATTACGCGTAGAACTGAGACATTGCAAAATATATTTTTTTCAATGTAATTAAAGAGTTTTGAGTTGATAGTATTTAGTATTATTATTTTCCCAATAATCACGAAGGCAAAATTATTTGACGGCACGTCTATGATCTCATTAAGCAATTTTTTGAAAAAAATGGCACGTTGGTGTATAAAGGTTCGCCACCCCTGTCCTACGGGGAAAATATTTACATCTCTTTATTCATTAGCCCTAAGGAAAATCTCTCATCAAAATAGTTTATTAACCCAGGTATAACAAACTTCAAGAATAATTTTGTTTCGCTTTTTCAAAAAAATTCGCTTAATTCTTTTCAACGATATGAATTTAGAAATTTCCAAGAAGGTAAAGATTTTGAAACATTTCAAACTTTTAAAAGGATAGAAAAACATTCGTTTAAAAAACAAGGTTTTAAAAGAATTTTGATAATTTTTGAAAATATTTTGTGGTTTGATGCAGTAACCCTGTCATTCTAGCGTCGTCTAACTTGCATGTAATATAGCTTTACTCTTTCAAACTTATTACAGCGAAGGAACCAAAACAATTAATTTGTATTTATAATCAATGCATATAAACCGATTGTACATCGTGTGAAGAAAAATAAAACACTCCGAATGACTTATGATCTAATAACTGGATTTTTCACGTACTAAAACTCAATCGCAATGGTCTGAGGGCCTGACCTTAAATTTGAATAACATCGATCAATTAGCTTTTTTTTAAGAAAAAAGAAAACTTTTATCTATACTACTTTTTTTAAATTTTATTTCTCAGAAACTATTCAACTGATTTTGTTCAAATTTCGTCACTTTGTCATATTAATTTTCAAATTTGTCGCATAAAATAGTTCTTAAAAACTATTGACAAAACATTATCAAAACATGACTATCTTTGGATAAACGAATTTTAGAGTGGTGTGCAAAAGTTTTTCGATTTGTTTAAAAGGTTGTCGAGATCTAGCGAAAAATCAAATTAACACTAAAGAGTCTAAACTTTCGACCATTTCCTTGTCTTCACTATTGGACCCATGTTTCCCAGATTGTGGCTATCCCTTCTGTTCTGAGAATCCAAATCCGTCAACAGAAAAAAAGAGTAGGTTTATTCAGAGAAAGTCCGTTTTTGTGTCTGATTTCGTAACTTAAAATATTTATTGTTTGTTCTAATTAAAATATTTAAGATTAGGTCTTTGAACCATTAATAGTAAGTTCTAGTAAGAGAAAATCCGATCACTAGATCAAAAGTTATTCAGGGTATTCGCTTTTTTGCGCACTGTTCATGTCTAAATTCTAATTAATTTCAAAATAGTTTTCTATGTAAAGCAAATTTATTTTTCAACAGTGTGTAACCACTTTTAGAAGTGTTTTAGATTTATGTAGATTGATTGACTTTATGTGTGTGTTGTGTTGCCATTAAGTTTTCGTAACTATGTATATATACACCGAAGAGTCATTACATTATAACCACCCTTCATCTGTAACAATGGGCTCGCCCAGGTTTTCATGGTTTCTCGCCCAGGAACAATGTTTTCATGGGGCTCATTAGGACCCATAATCCTCATAGAACAATCCCTGACGTCTGTAAGCTACTTGAGCATAATTGCAGACCAGGTTCACCCATTCATGGCAACAGTTTTTCCTGCGGGGGATGGTGTTTACCTATAGGATAATGCACCATGTCATAAGGGTCGAATCGTCGAGTAACATTCCAGTGGCTTTCAAGTCATGTATTGGCCCCTAAATTCGCCTGGCAATAGAGCATTTGTGGTCCTACTTGGAAAACCAAATTCGTGCTGCCACGCTACCCCCTCGCAATGTGAGGGAATTGTAGGACCAGTTGGTGAGCGCTTGGTACCAGATACCCCAGACTACCTATCAGTACCTTGTGGAATCAATGCCATGGCGGGTGCTAGCAGTTTTGAGAGCTAAAGGTGGTCCTACATGTTATTAGCAGGGTAGTCATAATGTAATGGCTCTTCGGTGTATATATATTTATTTTTTTAATAATATATTCAGCTATTATAGAACAAGGGGGGCGGAGTCGAGTCAGATGTAAACTGATAACAATTGTTTAGTTCACATTAAATTTTACTCCCGAAAAAATCTGTATTAAAAGCAATTTTATTAGTTGAAAACATTTCATGTGCTATGAAACGATTCCTAATTTTGTGTTTTTCGAAAAAATTATTATGTTTAGTATTTCTCATTTACAAGTAAATATAGCGTTTTAATAAGCTGTAAGTAAACGCTCGACCTATGTTAAGAAAAATAATTCGAGGGAGGTTTGAAGCAGTAGGCTCCCATTTATTTTAGCTATTTTTTTATTATTAAATAATTGATTTTTTGGCGGAACCCCCGAGACATAATTAATAAATTTCATTAGCAATTATGAACATATGCGAAAAACTATAAAATATTTTAAAAATAGTCAATGATTGAAATTTAATTCAATATATTTTAAAAATGTGAAAAATGAAATGTTTTACTGTTTCCTTTCATCAATACTATTCTTAAAGTTCGGTTTTTATGACAGACAGTTGAATTTACAGGTCTGAAGCGGCATCTAGTCTAGTTCTAATTTGATTTTAGTGAATGCATAAACTGAAAATAAAGTACCTAAAATGTAGTTTGCTTTGAAATAAAATCGAAAAAAGACGAAAATAAACGTTTAGAATGTTTACCAGAGAACATATTTCTTCATTATTGAATTTGGTTGCTTTTATACGATGGGAAATATTAATGCAATTTTTCATAAATGTGTATCCGTTTCATTATTTTAATATTGTTTTCCTTCTTAATAAGCAGTTTAATTAATTTTAAAAAAATGTAAATGTTAAATAAATAATGTATAATTAATTATAGGTTTCAAAAATCATATTTGGTTTTAAAAAAAATTCCTTAACTCTTGGAACCCTTGTGACCCTTTCACAGAACCTTAGGGTTCTGCAGAACACCTTTGGAAACCGATGGTTAAGGAGATTGGCCATTGTGAAACTATATCGAACAGCTGAAAGTAAAATCTGGAAAAAGCTTTATTTTACTTTTCTCTCTTCACAAGCATTTTAATTAATTTCATAAAAAACACGACAATTTTAAATAAATAATGTATAATTAATCAGATATAAAATTAATTATAGATTTTAAAAATCATATTTGTTTTCAAAAAAAATTCCTTAACTCTTGGAACCCTTGTGATCCTTTCACGAGGCCTTAGGGTTCTGCACCTTTTGGAAACTGATGGTTTAAGGGGGGCAATTGTGAAATTATTACGAACCGGAATAAGTAAAATCTTGAAAAAGAGGATAATTTATAATTGATTATATGCAAAGAATGTATTATCGTTTTAGCTACTACTTGAAATTTAAAAAGTTTTGTCAGGGAAATCTGAAACATAAATTATTTGAACGGATTTGTACTGACATCTAGATATTTTTTTTTTCTTTTTGTAAATATTTTGTGCAAATCACGATAGCGTTACGCACTTTTATTTCTCTTAGAAACTGATTAAAAATGAGGACATTCTACCTCTACTTTTTTTTCAAGGTTATGTAAACATCGAAAATTAGGATTGTCATATTTTCGTAATAAGTCCTTTAATTATCTACTTTATTTCCCAAATGATATTTTTAAAATATATGACGGTCTATAAATTTCTCAATAGGGTCTTATGACAGCCTAGATTTATCATTTTAAGGCGCTGTTACAAAATTAATTAAATATGCCAAAGAAAATCCCATTTTATAATCTATATTAGATTTAAGATTTTTTTTTTTAGAAAGAGTGCCCTAATCTGAAAGGAAAAAAAATCCAATATACTAAAAATATATATATATATATATTTTTTTTTTTTTTTCAAAAAGTCTTTTATTTAGGTTATTAGTAAGATTTTTCACAAGTAGCACTTTTTTCACGTAATTCTCAGGAGTGGAAATTTTAAAAAATAATGTAATAAATATAACAAAATGGCAAACTTAATAGTTTTAGAAGTTCATTCAGTTAAGGTTATGTTTAAAATAAGCGACGATATGCGATGGCTCGGTGGTTGAAGCAATTCACTCAGTCAATTTGAAGGACTTGGGGTTTAATCCCCAGAGTCGGCTTAAAGCCCAGCCTGCTTCAGATCGATGGGTAACAACTTGTCTGTGAAGTAAAGGCGATATGTACTCAATGCTGAACAGATTGCCGCAATAATGTCGTTGGTCTCGAAATTGTATAGATTTAATCTCCTTGACTCCTATAGCGACAAGATAGTAGGTACTAAATGTTTATCTTTTTTAGATTAGAATACGAAGATTGTAAATGCGAAAATCAAAATTTTCAATTTATGAAAAAATGGTACGTGATTGAATTTTTGATACATCCAGAATCTATAATCTTGCATCCAAAACTCTATCAGAGTCAACTATTTTTTTTTTTTTTAAATCTCTTTTTTGGTTGCAGATCTACGATATTAAACAGCCTGTAGTAAATTGATGCGGCTTTTGAAGTTTTATATTTGTTTTAACTGTTACAAACATTAGGATAAGGTTCTTTAAGATGGGAACGAAATTAGAAGTTTCAATTGCGTATCAGTTAAACTTGACTTATATTTTGATTTTATTGTTTTCATAATTGACAAAATTTGTTACCAAATGTATGCTGCAAAAGATATCGGATGGCTAAATCGTGTAAACTGAGTAGGATTTTTACGGATTTAGATTAAGTTTCTGAAGATCACGTTATTATCTTTTAAATTCTTTAATATTTCAAAAGTCTCCGCGTACCTCTGTCAAAACTCCACCGTACTATACTGTGGCACGCATGCCACAGTTGACATGCGTGCCACAGTATAGTACTGTGCTTATTGATTATTGATTATCAATGGTTTACGGGTTGATCATCCATGGTTTACATATACGGTAAAAATAGTAACAAGTACGAACAAAACAGTAAGGAACTTCGTAAACGGTGGTGGCTCAGGTGATAGAGTGTTCTCCTGAAAAGTGATCCGGGTTCGAATCCCTGCGATGACTGGCCAATACGAATTCCGCACATGGCTCGCACCGACGTAAAATATCCTCAGTGATAGACTAATCATGGGTTAGAGTTCCCTTGTCATCAGACTAACCGTGGGTGGATTTCGTGGTTTTTCTCTCCATGTAACGCAACTGCCGGATAATTCTATCGAAAAGTCCTCCACGAAGGCATTTTTATCCCAATACTTGATCCAGGAGTTCCCTTGTCTTCTGGATTGGGCTCAAAATTACAAGACTACGGAGTTGAATATTGGTAGTCGTAAACCCAAAATTGGGTGGGCGGTTCAATAATAAGGGACTAATAAAGGAACTCATAAAATAAAATAAGGAACTTGATGGATATTTTCCTCCTGAAATGTTATATTTAACAAATGCAGAAAAATCCTTACGTAAATTGACAACTTAAATCTGAATTTTTTTTTCATCACCCACCGTTTTCTGGAAACACTCCCATTTATATGTCCCCTTACGATAATTTTATAACCGTGAATTTAATTTGGAGGAAGAGAAACGGGTTATTTTAAATACTAAACTTATGAGTAACTGCTTTAAAAATTGAGCAGTTGTAGTAAAACGGGAGATTTTGAGGATTTTCCTCCTGAAATGGTAAAAGAATCATTAAAAATTATCGTTTTTCCCCCGAAGTTTTTGACTTTTCCACAGAATCCAGCTTGAAGACCCTTTTTCCTCCTTTAAACACTTTATTATAAAAACAAATTTAGCCACAATTTTGACTAAAAGTGGTTGAGGGGAGCGAGGTCAGGAAACCCTCCTTCTTTGAATCTTCGGGACTTTCGTGTGAGGGATTCGAGTATTCTCAGGGGGGGAATAACCCAATAATCATTTAAAAAGTCACATTTCTTCTGAAAGGCTAGTAAAGAGAAAAATTTATTGCGTAAACAGTTGTATCAAGTAAAAAAGAAAGGTAGGTTTTACCTCCTTAAATTGCTAAAAAAAAATTCGCTAAAGCAATTTTTTATTTATAGGTAATAATTTAAGCATCAACTTTTTCGTTTTTTTCCTTTAACATCCTAAAATGAGAAATATTTAGTTACAGTTTTTATTTAAGGGTTCCCCTATTTAGACAGATAAGTGATTCTATCAGCCCCTTGTTAATCTACTGAGAATTATATGATCACAATTTCCTTATTAAGTAACAAATTAATATTTTTGAATTATTTTTTATTCAGTTTATTTTTTGAAATATATTCTATATAGATTTTAACAAGTGCATCTTAAATTTTAAGGTTGTAAGCATTTTTAATAAGTTTAAAAAAAAAAATAATAATAAATTTTCAAAGATATAAAATTCCTAAATAAATAAAATCTTGGATTAAATCTTTCATTTCTATGTTTGAACTATATTTAAAAAAATTATTCAAGAAATTCGGAAAAACTGAATGTTGAATGACTGAAGTAAAACTTAACTATGAAAACAGTCATTAAACATTAATTTATTCTTTTTTTTCTCTTTTTTTTTTCAAAATTTGTTTTACTTAAATTTTAGTAGCATTTTTTAGTTTAACTAAAGTAAAATGAAGGATATTAAAGTATTTATTAAAATGTAGGTAATACTGAATGAAAAATATTTTAAGTATGAAGGTATATTTTTCAATCATCCAATAAATATAAACGCTATTTAATTAACCAATTGAACTTTAATTCATACTTAGTTTTTCGATATGCAAATGGAAACTTTATTTTTTTATCAACACTGTAAATAGATGACCCATATAACGGATATTATATTTTGTGTTAAAACTCCGCATCCTTGTAATTTTTTTTCAGTTCAACCAACAAAATAAAGCAATTCCTAAATTAAGCCTAAATTAAATGGTCAAATTAAAGGGTCAAACTTACATTCGCTAGTTCGCTTGAAACTTTCATAACAAATCTTATCCCGTATTTGCTCTACACATAGAAGAAAACAATGAAAACCTTCATAGAATACTCGATGGTTGAAGAACAAAACTGATCGACAATATAACGTATTCAACCAACAAGTAAGAAACGCGCTTTCTGAAAAAAATTATGACTAATTTCAGCATAAGCGTGAATCAGTTTGTATTTGAAATAAAGTTTATTCTTCCCAAATGAGCTTATTGATGATTTACGTGAAAAAAATAATTAGAAATATACATATGTGTAAAGAGAGGGAAAAAAAATTACAATAAAATATTTTTTTTAAATATTTAGAAAATATTAAAAAATATATCCATTAAAAAGCCGGTGAGCAAAACAAAAAAAAAATTAAAAGATATAATCCCTTCATCAGCTCACACGATTATATCCGCAAAAAGGAGTGCTTTCTAATATTGTATCAGTATAACCAAAGCAAAATATATCATGCAATATATATATTGCATGATACAAATATTTTTTCGTCTATGCAAATAACAACATTAAACATGTTTTTAGAGCGCAGTTAATGCTCAACTTTAAACTCATCAACGTACATCAACTTTTAACTATAATGTTAAATAAACATCTTTTCTGTATTTCTGTGTTTTTATATAAACAATTTTGAATGTCGGTGACTCAAAGGCTATTTTTTAATTTTTTATTTTATGTTAATTTAAAAATATAATGAAATGCAAGCAACTTAAGAATTTTATTTTTTCATGGATTATGCCCGATGTAATATCATTTACTAACTTTTTATTTAATTTCTTATATATTTAAAAAAAGATTTAACAGTTTAAAATAAATTATGGTTTTTTTAATAGCTGTTAGGGATTTAAATTATTTTGTTTGTAATGTGTCCTATTAGGGTTTTCATTTATATTAATTAATTAATGAATGTTAAAATTTTGTACAGTTGTTAAATCTATAATGTATTGCTCTAATTTCACCTTTTATTTAGAAATTGGTGAACTATTGCTTCAAAACCTGTTACTTTTATGGGTACTTTTAAGTTTACCATAAGTTTTAATGCAAATGTGTCCAGCATAAATGAGTGTTACCCGATTCTGAATACCCAGTTTTGAAATTCGTTTTGCTGGGTAGAAATCGGATAATGAAAATCAGGCTGAGTACCCAGTACTCAGCCTGATTCATAGACCGGATGAGAAATGAATGGAATTTGGTTATTTGACCCTGTGGTTATTCCATAAATATTAACTAACGCTAATACTATAGTTAAACATGAAATCTTGAAAAGTGCTTCACAAGTGTGTGTTTAATAAGGGAATAAAAAAGATTCCAACATGCTCTTCTTAAAAATAAAAAAAAATCAATTTTATAAATTATTTTCCTTGCTTTGACTATAAACAATAATAGCTACTTTTTTTCCATTAAAAAAAAGCGTATCAAAACAGTTTAGTGAATATATATATATATATATTTGTTTTCGCATTTATTGTATTTTATTCAATGTACGCATGTTTAAATTTGTTGTATTTGTTTTGTTGGGAAAATATTATTTGTCTGATAATCCAAATGCTAAATTTAAAAAAAAAAGAAATGCTGATTGAACTTTCAGGACCCGGGATTGTTGAAACAAACTTGTCGGGATTCATCAGTAAGTAGTTTACATTGGAAACTTAACTAGGTTTAATTTATTTTATTCATCATTCTTTGTGAACAATATTTTTAACGTTCTCTATTAACAATAATAAATTTTTGGAAAAATAAAGGATTACTATGAAATGTTATTAATAAATAGGACGGCATAGTCAACGTAAATTCATTTCGAAATATTTTATTTTAACGTACATTTTATTATAATAATGTGATAAAAATGAATTAGTGCTGGAAATAGCTAATAAATAAATAAATTTGATATTATTATTATAAATTCTTTTTTTATGTATTTTTTTTCTATTAACACTCAAAATATTTTTAAATTTTGTAGCTTACATAAAATTTTCAGTAGAAACAAATTTTTAGCAATTATTTGCTTATAAAGAATTAAAATTGCTTGTATATGTAAATAAGTAATTATTTTATAAATACATAAACTACAAATATTAATATGTATTTTATTTTTAAAAATTTTTCAATTAATATTTTCTTTTCTGGAAAACTATTCCTCGAACTTCACTTTTCTGTTCGAACTTTGCAAATGTCATATTGCGCTAAAGCATAATTTTAAAACTGGGAGCAAAAATAATTATGAACATTTCAATCAATAAAAAATTCTCCCTTCATAAAACTTTTGTTCCGGTGAGTTATTTTAACATTTTTTTCGTCATTGCGCCTTGCGCAACATTTATTTTTTAAACCAAGTTCAAGCTATAGGAATGCGGGTCACACATCCAGTAGGCTTTGTGCCTTTTTTCTTTCTTTTTTTGTTTATCGACATTATTTTGTTTGTTTTTGAAACTCATTATTTTTCGCTTCGGGTACCCCTCCCCTTCCTCTCTCAATTCTCCGCACGCCTACGGAATGCTATCAGAGATTTTCTTTCACCTTCCACCCCTACACTTCCAATGGAAGAGAGCCAATGAGGAGCGGTACGATGCCGGCGCCCGCTTTTCGTCTGTCGAACCCACCCTCGGATATTGAGATGGAACGGTCTTTCCCTTGTCACACACTGTGAAGTTATGGACTGTGTTTGGGTGATGTATTAGTTAAGAATATAATGCTCATAATGGGCCCGATGCATAGAATTTTAATTCTTGATTAGTTCTTTTAGATGAGAAAAGCAATAAAAACGGAAATGTATCGTTTGTCACCTAATTTATTCTGACAATCGGTGACTACACGCGGCATGGATAATGTATCACAAATGCTGGAGGTAAGTGTGTGTATTTAAGCGATCATTAGCCTATATTATTTACATTTTTTACAAAGGTCACATTGTTGATGCTGCGCTGGCGAGAATCAATGTTTGTCAACATTGCTTTCGAAAAGAATATTCTTAATACAAATTTTAAATATTATATGTATTAGAAATTTTACTGAAAATGGGCATTAATATGTCATTGATTACGTATACTAATATTTTGACAGGTGATCATCGCAACCTAAATTTACTCTCGTATCGATTGAGGAATTTAGTTTTTTTAAGTTACTGTGTTTGTAAACATTGTAGTAGTTAATTTTATGTTTTTAAAAAATCCATGAAATTTTTATGTCTTAAGATATAATAGTTACAAAACTTAAGTGTATCAAGAACATATCCGTTCCATCTTCATTTATGCTTGTATTTCGTTTATGCTGTGTAAAATGTTTGTACTTTGTCTAAAAAAAATTTTATTTTAATATTCTCAAAGAAAACACAATTAATTTGTTTATATTTGTGACATTTATATTTTAAAAGGGGATATTTGTTTTGTTTGGAATTCCTTTATTTCTCATTCCTCACTCCCAGTTTTTACTTTTTATTTATACGTTTCGTAATCTGTATTTATATTCATAAAATTTACAATTATCAATTAAGTTTATCAATTTTATATTCATAAAATCCATGTATATTTATAAAAAAAATTATTCTAACTTAGAAAAGCAATTTGAAAGAAATTTTTTTTCATTAAAAATTTCATACGCAATTTTTTTTTTTAGTATTATATAAATAGGTTAGATTGTAAAATTTCTTTTTCAATTTAATATCAACTTGTTATGAAAATGGTCAGAAATTTTTTAAATCCACCTTTAAAATAAATTAGTATTTTTATTTTAGAGCTATATTTATCATGTTGTACTAAAATGTATTTATGTAAACATAAATGTAATTTATGTTTAACAAATTTATCATAGTAATTTCTCAGTCTTAAATAAAAAAAATTAACATTACAATCTAAAACTTTTTAATTTTGATATTTCCATATCCATTATTGTTTCTTATAATTGTAGTTACCCAATCTTTAATTTAAAAGACAAGTTTAAAAAAAAAAATTGAAATATACTTAGGATATATTGGACCTTTTTATTTTTGAAATATTAAATTTATTTGGTATTTACTATTTATAATTTTTTATAGTTGTGATTGCTATGCCATTATTTATCAAAAAGTTTAGCTTTAAAAAATCATTAAATATAAGTGGGATAAAACATAGGATAAGCTCTTTCATTCAAAAGTTTTAAATAAACTTGATATTTGTCTTATTTATACTTTAGTCCTTTATATTTATTTAATATTACTTTTTATAACTGTGGTTATGTTATTTTTCTATGATAAAGCTAGCTTTAATTAAAATTTAGTCAAATTATAAACCTGATTTATTATAAATTTCATTTCTCTCTTTTTTTCATAAGAAAAATATTTTAAAATAACCAGATTTAATTAATATTGGATAATTATTCCTTGATACAAAAACTACCACTCATTGAAGGACGTTAAGATTTATATATCAATGCCTGCACCAAAATAATCAAGTTTTAGTAAAGGGCATATTTCCATATATCGTGATCTGCTTTGCAGACTATGATCGCCAAGGCGCCAAATGGATTTTAAGCTAACAAATTTTTTAAAAATGCTGGGCTTTTGCTTTGAGTTATACCCTTCGAGTTGGTCCCCCTCTGTGATTTTTTTTTTCTTTTTTGCCGTCCGCTACCCAAAGGTTGTCAGGACAGGTTGATGCAGATTATGCTAAAGAAACCTTCCCTTTAGTGACTCTCAAGCTGTGGCTAGCAAGAAACTAAAAAAAGAAATTTCTGACCCGGGGCAGATTCGGGGATATTTCCGCATCGTGATCTGTGGCTCCAACTTCAATCGCCAAGGTGCCAAATAGATTTTAAACTTGCAAACTTTTTTTTAAAAAAAGGGCTGGGCTACAAGTTATACCTTTCAAGTTGGTCCATTTCTGTTATGTTTTTTTTAGTTTCTCGTGGGCCACTGCCCGGAAGTTTCCAAGACTTGGCGATTATTTTGCCACAGATCACGATGCGGAAATCTCCCCTAAGATTCGATATATAAAACTTGTAATTGCCCCTGAGTTAGCCACTTTGTGTTTTTCTTATTTTATTCGAAGTTAATCATCTGCTGGATTTCATTTGGCACATGAGGTACCAATATGGAAATATCTCTGTAATTTTGCATCCATATCTGTTCATACCAACTGCTTTCGCCAAAAGGCCACTTGCCTGTTCCTTGCAACTATAATAAGTTAAGTAAATATTTATATTGTGGCTTGTCCAAGGTGGCTACAAATTATGTATGTTTTGATTTTGTATCTTATTATTTTTTTTAATTTCTCATGTACCACTGCCGGGTTGTCAAAATTCCATTTTGGCGCAGGTATTGATACACCAATCCTTTTTATACTTATAATGCCAATACTGGAAAATTTCACTAGTCCGCATACTGGTCTGTTGACATACTGATAATAATTTTACTTAAATATATTTAATGGTATGATATTAAGTAAATTTTACAAATGCAGTATTTAAATGTAATTTTTGTAAACTAATAAAAAAATGTGATAAAATTTTTTTCCACTGTGTTTTAATTAGCAGATTCAATATTGCTATCTAGAACTCGAAAATCAGGACTAAAAAATCAGGACTCAAGAAAAATCTCCAATTTTTTACATGCCTTGGTTGGCATGTTATTCATGTCAAACTATAAAATATATGTCCAGCAGAAAAACTTTGAAATTTCTGATTAACTGAAATTCCTATTTGAAATTTCTGATTGACTGAAATTCCTATTGCTAGGTTGGATAATACAAAGCAGAACATGCTGTGATTTGTAGTTTATAATTTAAAATTATGAAGGCTTAACTTCTACAGAAAGAAAGAAAGGCAAAACTTCTACATTTTATCCCTGCACCATATTTAAACATGGGTAAATTGCTCATTAAAATATTTGTCAATTTTTTTTTTAAGTAAGTTTTTGTGATTAAAAGCTAAGTCTGAATTGGTAAGTGTGTTAGATGAAAACTGTTAAGAGATGACTTAAAAATTTAACTAACTTTAATTGTATGGTGTAACTAAAGAAAATGGCTCATGTTCTTACTGTTTATAATTTTTATTTATGAGCCAAGTTTCTTAATTTTATTGTCATTAGAAAGGAAGGAGTGTGACATATGTAACTGACATATTTAAAATGCTGGAAGCATTTAGGGAAAAAAGGGGCAAGGCCGGATAGCTAAAATTCAAAGGCCTGTTGGAGCTTAACTGATTTACCTACGCACTTTTAGATTTAATAAATCTAGTCATTTAGTTGTATACAATATATCAGTTTTAAAAAGTCATAGGTGTAATATTTTTTTAATGATTTTTTTCTAGAAAGAGTCAAACCACCTGCTCTTACTCGACTAGTGGGGTACTTGCATTATACTAGTACACCCAGTCTTACTCCACTAGGGAGTAAGACCGGGTACACATGTTAAATCTATGAGAAATTTAAAAATACTAGGATTTCAGAGAAAAAGTTGCGGGCATTTCTATTTGATATGATAATTTGAGAAAATTATACACGAAATTTAATCAAAGCCATACTGAAGGGGGCAGTTGTCCTTGGGCCCAGGTCTGCTGGGGGCCATGCCAAAATTTCCGAAAGAAAACATAGCTCTTTTTTATTAGTTCTTTTTAAAAGAAAATTTCTATACATCTATATTAAAAAAGCTAACATTTGGTATAAAGGGTCTTCAAAAAGTTTTTGGTGCTTTGAGGAAAGGGCCCCTATAAGTCTTGACTAGGGGTCTGTAACACCTTTGTCCAGCCTTAGATGTAGTCTACTTTTGTCCAGCCTCAATTTTTCTGTAACTTTTGTGGGCCCTACATCGAATCAATTCAAAGAGGTGAAGGCAAAACCGGGTAATATCCAGTCTTACCTTTGGAGCAAAGGTTAACAAAATGGTGCTATTATTGGACTAAATCCTGATCCTTATGTAGGGTGTGAATTTTTAGTAAATCTATAATAATAAGGACTAAATAGAATTTTTGTAACTGTGATGACCAATAAATGAGGTCACTTTAAGCAAAAGGAAATAAGAAAGTTAACATAATAAAACAAACATATCTACACAGGCATTGTGAATTAATCAACATCAACAACAAAGCACCATTATGGTAGGTCGTTTTACTTGACTATAAAGGTTTAATTTATCTGCTAAAGAAAGAATTTCGACACAATCGAGGCACCTGGTTTCACCCTGGGCTTATCCCTTTCTCCCCTATATAAGCAATTAAAAATATTTTATTGAAATCAGTTTTGTGAATTTTTTTTGTTTTACAAATTTCAAGAATTTTTCGTCGCAACTTTGTTGCAAGTTGTAATTGTGTTTTTCCCCCCAAAATTTAAATATTCTTTTCAACATGAAAAAAAAAAATCTAGGATGCTTTTTGTCTTCATATTAATGAACAGTGGCTTTGGACCGAGATTACTTTTAAGATTTTTTTAATAGTAATTTTATCCACAACAGCTTTTAAATTACCCTCTTATATGTTTTATGTGTATATTTCAAAGAGTAATTCTCTCTGATTATTAAAATAAGAGAATAATTTGTTCTTTATAGAAATAATTAAAGGCGTGCTAAAAGGCAATCTCTGTGCATATATATATTTTCAAAAGAGGTGAACTAACAAAATATTATTAATTGATAAACAACTTGAGACTTTTTTCTATAATTTAATCTAAAATTATGAGAAAAATTAACATTTAAAGGTACATTTCTTTTAAATGAGTATTTATTTAAAAAATAGTTTAAAAATTTAAAATCACTTGAAAAGTGTATTAATATTGCTACCCCCCTCCCCCTCGAAAAAATATACTTATAAAAATTTTACTAGTTGAGAATAATCCTAGCAAATTATATATCTGTAATAGTAATCAGAATTAAACTTAATAAACGCAGATAATTTTATTAGTGTCATCAGTGTGTAATTATTATTAAAACAAGACAATTAATTTTTTTCAAAATGGAATATAAATAAAAAAACAGTGTTTTTAAGGGATAAAATAACTGAGAACCAAACTTCTGTGCTGCTTAGCATTAACTTAAAACTCTAGAATCCTCCAAACACAATAGTACGAAGGATTTAGATCTGGTGGCGAAGAGGGACGTTCTTCTTGCTTGTTAAACTTCGGGCGATTGACATGGAGCCAAGCCTGTGTTGTTTTGGCTCAGTGCAATGGTTTAGAATCTTGCTGAGATATACAATCTGTCAGCATGTGGCATTAAATGTGTAGCCAATAGTACTTTCTTTTTGTAATATTCAGCATTGATTTTTACTCCTTTGTCAATGAATTTCAGAGGAAATTTTCTGTTATTTGATTCTGCAGCCCAAATCACTGCAGTATTCCTGTTCTGAAAGTGTTGTACTGTTCGAATACTTCTGGTACATCATCAAAGGTTGCTGAATATACAGCACTATTTTTAGCATTATACCTTTGTTCTGTGCAAAATATTTTCTTATCAGAAAGATTATGATGTCAATATTTTTACTGCTGTGCTGTTTCAGCAATATCTTACATCTTTGTTACCTTTTTGATTTTTGTGCAGTTGTCAAACATTGAACTTTTGTGATAAAGGCAAAAACCCAAGTTTTCATTTAATATAACTTGCATAGTTCTCCAACTCATGTTCTCTTCTACAGTCATTGTCTTATAATTTTTTCGGACATAAAATTTAAAAAAAAAAAAAAAAAACATGATTTTTTTGCTTTTCATTTCTGGATGATTCTACAAATACAGATATTTTGTGTCTAGCTGATATATTTTATTTAAATTGGGTTAAAAATTCAAGAGGTCTGATACATTGCAACATCTAAGTTGCAGCGAAAAGAATTTTCTCTGCTATATAATACTTTTGATGATTTATTAGCTTGATTTCTTTTCTTAAACGAATAACTCTACTGTAAATTAAATTAAATTTGTATTTACTGTGCGAACTGATGATAATATTATTTATGTGTTCTTTTTTATAAGTAAAATTTCAATTAAAATTTGAAACTCAGATGCACTAATATATATACTAATATGTAATATATAGTAAAATTAATGGAGCTTTAGTTATATTATTTTGGTGGAGCTGCAGTTTCAGAAATTTTTTGGCTCCGGTTTTCTGCTTAAATGTACATAAACTACGATATTTTCTAAAAGAGAAATTTAATTTATTTTCAGGCCATCTTAGGAAGATGATATCAAGATCTGACCTCCAACTATCACTGGGAAAATCGCATAAGCTGCCCAAATCCTATGTAGTAGAATGGAAGTAACATGGCGCTTGCTAAACCCGCTGATGATCCAATTCATATTGAAAGCGGGGTAAAAATTAAGAAAGAAAAGGAGGATGAGGAGGATACTGTTAAAACGAAGAATCCCTCTGATGTCAAAAAATTTATTGTGAGTGATCCCCAACTGTCTGGATTGCAATCCCGTAACATTACAATTACTGTTGCTTCATCATCCCAGAAGGAAAAGCCTATTTCTTCGATTAAACTAACTCTGCCAACTCCTAAGAAACCATCGGTTGATAATATTGTTATTTCCAAACCATCCTCTCCACCGCCAGCTGATTATACAAGCAGGTGCAAGGCATTTGGTTGGTCTACAGTTGGCTCTATTAATCTTCCTTACATCATGCGTAGTGAACACAAGTTTGTTGCTGCTCGGATATTGGAAGATAAAGTTATAAGAGCTGCAATGAATATTCTTCCAGGTCATCTTTTTAAATTTGCTCATGTTGAAAGTTTTTATATGACTGAGGCTGAAATAACTTTGTACAATGAAATTAATGAGTTCCATTGTGATTTACAGTTTGGTTACCCAAAGTTTACATCAAGCGATGTAGTTGTAAGTTTAGAAGACTGCATAAGCTATTATGATTTCCTTGAAACCTGTAAGGCAAAGCTTGATATTCAAGGAAATCGTTTATATAATGACCAGTGTGGTTTTTACAGTATCAGGAATGATTGTGTACCATATATTAAAAAGGGAACAAAAAAATATATTCCATTAAATGGAGTTCCTGTTGAACTTATGCCATCAGTAACACGCATTGAAAATGTTACTGAGTGGGATATAGCCTATTTTAGACTTTTATATGGAAAATCGTTGGCAGATAGTTTGCAAATACAACAAATTTGCTGTGTGGAAGATCTGGAAAATGCATTAGGTGGTATTCGTTTTGAGGAGTTTTGGGCAGACCTTCGTTGCTTACATGCCTCCCATTTGCCTTCTTCCAATGATAATCTTTCGAAATGGGAAGATTCTGTTATTCAGTCTCCTGTTGCTGTAGAGAATGCTAAAAAACTCAGGGAGAAAATAAGTGAAATGCAAGAAAAAGAAAGTATGCTAAGCTCTTTCTTAGGACTTGACAAGTATCTAAACGTCAATTCAGCTCTATCAAGAGCTACTCACCTTACTCAAAGTCCCGAATTGCAAAATGGTCTTGGCTCGATCACGAATAGTGATAAAACAAACATGTTTCCTATGTCTATTGAAAATCTTTTGGTCACTTCATCTAACTGTAATTATCCTTATTCTATTAACTATTCTAATCAATACAACAGTCATTTGCAGCATCCTTCTGTTTCTGATTTAGAGAGGTATAGAAAATTGGAGGAAAATATGCCTTCACTGACTTCTAATCGACCAAGGCCTTTTCCTCCACCACCTCCCCTTGTTAGATTGGGAGGATCTCATGCTGGATCTGCTCCTACAGAAAATGCAGTGGTGCCAAAAACTACACCTTCAATATACCCTTACATACCAACTCCCGCAAATCCTTGGCTGTCGCGTTTCTTAGAGCCAGATTGGATTCGGGAAGAGGAGAGAGTGGTCTTGCAACAGAAAGATACCCCAGAAAATTTGTCTAGACGGTACAGTGAGAATGATTTGTGGTGTCCAACGTCTTTATCATCATCCAGTGTAAACTTAAATGGGGCTGGTTCCTCAAATTTAGTGAGAAGCAATAGCAACCCTGCTGGTGTAATCAGAGACGGTTATGACATCACCAGCAGCTCATTGTGCCGTGATGACAGGATCTTGCATCCTCATGGGGGAAGTCCAAGGCTATTAGCAGGCCCTGGTCCTCCACCTCACTATCCTACACCTCCTCAATCATCCCCTCTTCAACCCTTATCGCTTATGGATTGTACTCCAGCAACTATTGTCCCTGATATTTATTCCACACGAAATACACCAAATGGTCTTGATTTGTGTAGTCCCCCTCCATCACCTGAAATGCGAACAGCTTTATCAAGTAGCCCAAGGGGCCCTCTTTTGTCCAGTTATCCCTACCATCCTCATATCGCTCGTTTAGTGCAAGTGGACACACGCTATGTGTTAGCAATTAATATTGAACCACTAAAGTATAGCTCCTTGCTTGCGGTTCCTCTATCAGATGTGGTAAATAAGTTCCTCAGGGGCTCTTCTGTTCAGTCCTGCCAGATTGTCTTGGAAACTTATGGGATACAACTTTATGAATGTACAAGGTATGTATTGAATTAACATTTTGTTTGTGTGAGTATAAGGTGTATGTATTGTTTTTACCTAGTATGAAAGCTTTGTTATTCTTTAAATCTTTAGTATGATGCTAGATCAGCATTTGCGGCATAGGCTCAAGTATATTGTTGGCCAAAAAAATAGTTGCATGCTTATGAAACTTATTCTGATTGACTAACCACTATAAGTTTCCCCTCAAATATTTTCTCCCAACTAGACCAATTACTAATCAGGGTTACAAAGAACCCACCTACCCAGTAAAATCCAGGTGGGTTTTACTGGGTAAAACCCACCCTAAAGTGGGTTTTTTCTAAAATATATTTCTTTTTTATCCTCTGTTATACTTTTGCGCTATTGTATTGAAATATATATGTAGTAGTCTAGCCTAAAAAATGAACCTAGGTGAAAAAATTGTTTTTGGAGACTACCTTGCTGGCTAGATTTGACTGTATGGCCATTGATTAGTCAGTGCCTTTGATTCGCTTTCTATGCACACAAAAAAAATNAAAAAAAAAAATATTTCCTCAAATATTTTTTGAGATTAAAATATAAATAAAAAGTAATCCTGTGTTAAAATAAGTTTCAAATGTGTATTGTACCTATGTGAGTACATGTAACATTTTGTAATGTGATGTCAGAAGAAACTTTTTTCTGACTTTTGTACCAATTTATTTGTATTAATTATTATTTACCTACATGTTAAGTCAATTCATAAAATTAAACTTAATTATTAATATTAAAATAAGCTTTTTCAAAATAAGGTTCTTATCCCTGCCCTCTCTTTTGAAAAAAAAAACAATAAAACATGAAAAACCCACCTGGGTTTTTTGTAACCCTGTTAGTAATATGCATTATTTAAGTATTTCGAATTGCTCGATGGTTACAATTTTTTGGAATCATTCCAAATAACCAGATGAAAACTTTAAAGCAGTTTTTTGTCGTATGATGATGTATTTTCTTCTTCAGAAAGCTAGCGTCCATAGTGGGCAGTCGCGCCAACAAAGAATGCATTTAGAGGTGTTTGTAATTCTGATAAAATATATTTGTCCTGTGTTTGAGTCTTTTGTCCAGATATTCCAGATTTTTTGTTTGTCCAGATTCCAGAACATTCTATTTTCTGAGAATACAAATGCGGATTTCTAAAAAAAATAAATTTGCAGAATCGAAAAAGTTAGATTTTCGTTCCAAAATATTTTTATTTCAGTAAAAATTGATATTAGAAATAGCAAAATTCAATAGTTTCCAATTTTTACAGGGACGGGCTAGTAAATTGTATACATAGTTCAGGTACAGTTGATGCTTGCCTAAAGGATTCATTTTTTAAACATTTTTGGGAATTCAGTGTCTTTATGAAATGAAAATGAAAATTTTATGTTATCAAATTTTTATAGTGATGAGCAGGGGTTTACAATTATTGATTTGTCTCTTTCATCTGATTTTAAAATTGATAGATTCCAATCAACAATTAAATTATTTGATAAAAGAAATCTTGAAATAATTTACTAATTTAAATTATTTATTGTATTGAGGAAATATTAACTAATTGATGCTAGTTATTTTTTGTAGCGCAACTCTAGTGTTTGAAGTTATTATGAGTTGTTAGTATCAGATATATTGCAAATTGTTAGACTTTCTGTTTCTCTTCTAATTCTGAAATTAAAATATTTTTTCTTTTGGATAAAATTTGCTTTTAATATGCTATTCTAATGTAAAGCTATTCTAATGTAAATTTAAAAAAAATAGTCTGGTATATGTATCTTATACAAAACCATTTCCATATTTTTTATTAACCTATTACAAAGCCTGCATTTGATTATAAGCAGTAGTGGTTGGTAAAAGTAGGCTTCTTTCAATTCAAGTGGAAGAAAATCTTTTTCAAACAGAAATATTAAAACAATTTTTCAAACATTTTAATTTTAGAAATTATCAATTTCCAAGTTATTTCATATCATTTCTAAATAAGTTGAAAGTAAAAAGTACCTTTTAAAAACAAAAATTTTGTGTTTTTTATTTGGTTACACCGATTTTAACTGACCATAATAATCTATTACTTTTTTTTTTTTTTTTTTACTACTGCTACAGTAGTTTTTAAAATAATTTCCTTCAAACTATTGAAAATCCATTCCAGGATTTTTAATATTTTCACTAATTGTGTTCAATTAAAAAGCAAAGAAATTTGTAACATATCTAGTAATATGTTCTTTACTCAAGTCCTTTAACTTTTTTACCGCTTGTTTAATCAAGACAAAAGTTAATGCCTCTAACTTCTATTTTGAATTTTAAGTTGTGTTTTGCTTGTAGTTTGAAAAATAACTCATGAAAGTAAAGATGAAAATGGAGTTTTCTTATAAAATGATTGAAGTTTTATTTAACTATTATTGAATTTTTGAACTAAAGTTCTTATTTACAAGAAAATAGGATAATTTCAGAAAACACTCTGTAAACAAAATACCAACTAATTTTAAATAGAATTTTAAACTAATAATTAAAAAAGACATTCTAATTCATTCTGAATAATAAAAAAAAAAAGTTAGTCTGATAATAAATTTCTTTTTAAAATTACAAATGATCCAGAGACACAAATTTAAATTTAAATAAACAAATTTAAATAAGATTTACAAAGTAAACAAAATGAATTTTTTCAAAGAAAATTTTGTCAATTGAATTTACCGGGCCCACACTAAAGATTTAAAATTATTAGCCAAAGGCAAATCTTAACTATTTTTTATTAATGATTTTTTTTCACGCAGAAAATTTCAAATAAAAATATAAATTTACTGTAAGTTGAATTATTTAATAAAATCAAATTTGAGAGGATTAAAAAAATTTATTTTTTGTTTCATCGGCTTTGAGGGAAAGAAGTAGGAATCGGTTGGGGTTAGTTTTTGATAATTTCTTAGACTAGAGTAGCTATTGTCACATTATTGTGTTGTAGCTTAGGCTATTGTCATGAAAAAACATGTTTCCTACAAAAATATTTGGAGGATAATATGCATCTTGCTATCACATAATTTGTTGTATTGGCAGAAACTGTAGAAAAAAATTTCATCACGTGATGTCGCGTTTGAACGTGATGTCGTGTATGAACGTTTGAAATCTGTATTTTTCAGTAGTTAGTCTTATGCTCTCATAATCTCTCTGGTTGTTTACATTATCTGAACTTTCCAATATAATTCTAATTGGTTATGAGACGTCTAACAGAGATAACTATAATCGAATAAAAATTACAACATTTATTCAAGAAAATTCTCTTTGACTTTATTTTTTATTTTTTTTTTTTAAAGATTAAGTTGATTTTTTAAATTTATTTATCTTTTTTTTTTTTTTTTTTCCCTGTGAAAAAGATATTATACATATTTTTTTTCGGTCGAAAAAAAAATCATTCACGAAAACACAATTTTTTCCCCCAAATTTAAAATTTTATTGTTTTTAAGGTGGCTGATGCTTAGCGCGGGCTCTGTATTGAATGTAAGCGATCCAGAAAAAAAATCTCTTGTTAATACAAATTTTATGATATACTTCTAAATGCAACTTTTATTTAATATTGTAGTTTGAAATTCATATCTGTCTTGTATGTAAATTTGAAATCTCCCATTGACCACATTTGGGATGCAAAGCAGCGTCTTACAACCAAGTGGCAACTCAAGAAAATACCTATCAATTTCCAAGGGCAAATGGAAGAAGACGCTATACCTCGGAAGAAACTTAACTCCATAAGTAATTTAAAATTTAAGTATGGAAAAAGCGAGTTTAGGAAACCTAAAGTAAACAATGAAGTTTTAAATAGTGAAAAAGATGCTGTGGTGGTTTAAGGAATATATTGCTCGCCTCCCAATCAGGTGCCTGGGTTTGAATCCCTGAAATGGCTGGTTGATACGAATTCTGCACTCGGCTAGCACCGACAACAATGCTGACCTAAAATTTCCTCATGGTAGACGGCAGATCATGGGTTACAGTACCCTTGCCGTCGGGCTAACCGTGTGAGATTTTCGCGGTTTTCCACTCTATGTAACGCAAATACGGGTTAGTTCCATCAAAAAGTCCTCTACGAAGGCATATTTCTCCCAATACTTGATCCACGAGTTATCTTGCTTTCTGGATTGGGTTAGGTAGTCATGAACTCAAAATTGGGTCTGCTGTTGAACTGCGATTGCAAACAAAAGATAAATATTGAAAATAGAAAAGAAATTTTCGAAATAAAACAAATTATGAAAGGATAACATAGGATTACTCCTTTTGTAAATTCTATTGTATTTTGAATTTTTATTTCTTCTAGCAATTAAAACTCCTGGCTTATTCTAGGTTTGCCTGGATTCAATTTTTCTAGGCTTTAAATAAGTTATGTAGATGAAACGGAGTTTTTGATGAAAAGTTTCTCCCACAGGATAGCGTCCTCTTAACTGCCACCAGGGGTGCGGGTATTGGGGCCCAGTTTTTATAATCTCGTTTACTTTATCTTCATTTTTCTTTGTTGCAATAAAATAGAAACTTATAAATATTTGGCCAATTTTTGTTACTTAAATATTGGTGATACAACATTTTGTGTAAGGACATATGGCTATTTTGTCCACAATGCTTTCTATTTTATTTACCACACCTTGTACTTTTTTAACTTCTCATTTCTTAAAATATATTCTATAAGATGTAGGAACTTCAAGAAGCATATTATTTGCATGTCTTTCTTTCTCTTTTAATGGAAAAAAAATTATTCAGGGAATTTATGTGAGTTTATTCATATGGATGGTAAATTCTACAGTAGAGGGCTCTGTATTCTTTCCTTTAAAGAAACTTCAGAATTATTATATCCTGTCTACTTTCTTTCCATTTGGCTAGCGTGTGCTCATTTTTTTACTGTAGTTGTTTATTGTTTGAGCTAGAGCTAGCACTTGTTATTGCCAAGTTTGAATTACAATGTTCATATTAGTCATATCAAGAATATTAATTCAACTGCTGAAAAATAGATATTATGTCAAATATAAACGAATATAAGTTATGAAAAGAAGCTACCTTGCAATTAATCCAATATTAACAATTCGCTCAAAAAATATACGTTAGCTAAAATAAAACGTGGGCGGTACGAATTACCTACTAGCTATGCTATCTATGTACACAATAAATAGCATGACAATCCAGAAATATAAATATAGCAAAATTAAAGTTGCCAAATTAACGATTGCTTTGGAATTTGGGCAATAATTATTCAAAATGATATTGTTTTAAAATTTTACATGATCAAATGGTAGAAATAGTATGATTCGTAAAAAATTTAAGTTAATATTCTTGTTTACGTAATAATTAATATTTTTCCAAATTATCATCGCCTTGTGGGATTAACAATGATAAACTTGTAGTGACTTTCTAATCTGAACTTTTCTGGGTGTTTCTTCATGCTTATTTAGCATTCGCTTATAGGGATATCGAATATAATGAAAATGGACTCTCAGACCTAAAAATTTTGAGGTTTTTATCTTTCAAATTCAAAAATTAAATCAATGAGATAAAAAATTATGTTTTTTTACCCCTTCAAGACCTTAACATCATTCTTGCCCTTCATTGTCCCTGAACTACTTGTTCTACTGTGTACTTCTTTGCTAACTTAACTAATTTCTTTTTCATTTATAATAGCACAAATTACTACTTTAATTAAAAATGTTACGGTACGTACTTGAAAGTTATCCACTATTTGTCTTTTTCACAAATGTGCTTAATCTTCATACTTAACTTCTTTAATTTTTTTAGTGATATTTTCTAGCTTATAGCTCTATTTATTAAAAAAATTATTACTTATTTTTAATATCTACTTACACTGCACTGCTTGACAATTACTAAGGAGCAACTAATTAATGCAAAGTAGCGTTTCCAACAGCCCACCAGTAACCATAAAAATCAAGCACAGAGGGTATACAAGCTCTTCATTCATTCGAAAATTCATGCTGTTAGGTATTTAACCGATTTAGCTCCGTTGGTTGTTGAACTTATGAACGACTGAAAGCAGGTTAAAGTGTCACCACTGTGGTCTCAGTAATGGTAGTGTCAAAAAGTTTCGACTCGCAACTAAAAGAGGCCGCTAAAGCTGGAAATGCTATTTGAAAGCGAGGCTGTGGTAGGAGCACCACACTTTAAGGGGATCGATATCCTTAGTGGTTTTTAAGGAACAGAAATGTCACTCTCCTGGTGAGATGGTTGCAGACCTTGCAACCACTGCTGGTACACAGGTTTCTGACAGATAACTCACGGCTATTAAATCAAGTTTGTTTGTATGCACATGCGTGTAAGTTTGTTCGGTGCATCTCGTTTCAACTACACGTTATCGTCAAGAAAGATTACGCTAGCGTAGGAACGCATTGATTGGTGTCACCAACAGTGGTCCAGGGTGATGTTTTACATTCCCCGTTTCACTGTGAAAAGTTATTCTGGCCACCAGTTAGTGTATGAACGTGATCGGTGCGGTCTAGGCGTTACTGGTTTGGGCAGGCATACACAATGGCAGAACATATTTGATCAAAGGTAGCGCTACATCCCAACGGTATGGTAGGTCCAGAATTTCTGTTTATAAACGACAATGCGCAGCCATACAATATCGCTGAGGTATCGGACACACTAGAAAGTGAAGATATTGTCCGCGTGTAATGGCCTACGTACTCCCCGAACCAGAATCCTTCAGAGCTTTACTGGGATGCCTTTAGCAGGCATGTTTCACAAAGAACACACCCTCCCCGAACTGTGTAAGAGCTGATAGCCACCTTCAGAGAGGAGTGGGATATATAAATTTTTACATCCGTTTGCAATAAAAGAATATATGGTCATCGTTTAAAGCAAAATGCGAAAAGAAATTCGCGGAAAAAGGCAATAATTTTTGAAAAAAAAAGGGGGGGAGGGAATTTTGAATAAAAGTGACCGACAAATCTTAATTTCAACATTAGAGTTGAAAACTCTTGTGGATGTAGAGAGACCCGCGTGGTACTTTTTACTATTAACTTTAACAGCTATTAATTTTCGAACTAAAACTAAACTGCATTGCGTGAAAAAAAAGTCCTGACACCATTCAGCTGACCTTTCCCGCTGAATATGCACTCCCCCACCACTTATTTTTTTAAAATCATTTTTCGATACTTTTATGAACATAGATTAGATATGAATGTGAGAAAAATTATTATTTTTACCGTTTAACTTCTTATGTGGGGTTGAAAGGTGAAAAGTATAAGTAACATAAGTAATAAAAGTATTAGTAACATAAACAGTTGTAGCAAGAATTGATATTTTGGGAATTTCTCCCCTTAATCAATACAAATCATAGTTTTCTTTTTCCCCCACTATTCTTTAACTTGTTTTTTACATATTCCACCTTCATCCCCCACACACCTTCTAATAACAAAAATATTAAGCCACTACTTTTCTTGCGAGAGTTGCAAGCTGTCTTCCAGATAGGAAAATAATTTTAACCATTAAATTTATTCTGGTTCACTAAAGAGGTGATACGTTCTCATCAGGGTTGCCAGATTTTATTGGAACTAATATTTTTCAGAAACTGTAATAATATAAAATTCTTAATTATTGAATTGATATAATTTTTGTTCGAAACAATTTGGAGCAGCAACTTTGCCTTTTCGAAAAAATAAGAAGCAACAGCTTTGACTTTGGAAGCGTTAAGAATAAACATTTTAGAATACTTTGAACTACAATTAGAAATAAACTTTTTTTTTAACGCAGCATAAATGTCTGAGTAATACAAAATTAACTATAATTACTAATAATTATAGCAATTATAATTTTAACTATTATAATTTTAACAAAATCATGATAGTTGTTTCGAACAAATCATGTTAAGTTTTATAGAAAATATCTAATTTATAGAAGATTTAGGATGAATAAGAACATGATGAAAAAATGGTTTTGAATGATTTTAGACTAAAATGGCTGATTTTGAGGCAGATATGGAGCTGCAATTACATTACTAAAATTAATATCATTTTATCTATATATGGAATAAATGCCTTTAAAAGAAAGTAAATTTAATATCATATTTTACTTGTATTGTTTTACTAAAAAGTCATTAATAAAATTGTTTTAAATATGTAAATGTTAATTGTGAGCTGTAAAATATTGAAAAGCCAATAAAGACAGGCTTCTTCTTTCTTTTTTTGCAACTCTGATTATAATAAGTGAATTGTTTTAGCAAGGAGAGGAATGTTTCCCCTTCTAAATTATTCCAGTAACATGCAAAAATATTTTTTAACGTGTGTTTGGTAATACCATTTGCAATATTCTTAAAGTTTCAAGAAACTTAAATTTTGCACAAAAGTGCCTTCCCCTAAATTAAACAAGTTGATATTTGTTGGAGAAGAAGCTCTGAGTATAGCAGAAACAAAATCAATTCACATATCTATGGTTACTGTTTTAATTTAACTTGAATAATTGAATGCAGAAATAGTTATGGGAAAGTTGTACATTGTTTTAAAAAATGTGATCAAGGCCCAATATGAGTTTATGAACCCATCTCGAAGGTGAGCTTTAGTTATCTTGAATTTACTATGGGAAAGCGGGCTGAGAAAAAAACTTGCTTGTAAGTGATATGTTTCCGACGTAGTTTTTTACAATTCATCGAATGAAATCGCATCCTAACCAAGATATCTAATAACATAAGAAGTTTTTACGTTTTAAATAGAAAAATAGCAAGTTCTAACTTATTCATATTTATGCATCTGACATAGCTATCTATTCAAGTGAGATATTTATTCAATATATTTTTTAAGCAACCAGGAACACTTCAGTTTACTAACAATATAAAAAAAATTTGGTAGATAAGTGTAAAAATGATTTGAAATAGGGTTTTAGAGCAGAAGAATTTGCTTATAATTCGACAAAATAATTTTAGATAACAGTTGTAATAAAATCTAGAAAGATTTTTGGCTCTATTTGTTCTCATGGTGTAGGATACATTGCCCTCATTATACTGGAGGAAATTGTTATTAATAATAGATAACTGTAATTGAGTTGTTTACAATTTCAATTTAATGAAATTGTTGTAAAGTCTTTGTAAACAAATATAAAAATATTAGATGTGAATATTTGAACTTAATTATTAAAAAACAACGAACAAATGGAATAATTTTGTTATAGCAAAAGAAAATTAACAAAACCTATGAAGTAACTTTTGCTGATACGGATAAATTAGTTGCCCTACTTGTCTATTTTTTCTTTTTTGCTACTCTAAACCTTGTACATAACTGCCAACTGTTTCGATTAAATCGTAAATGTGAACTTGTTCTACCGTAAAGTGCTAGACTTCGCATGCAGGTCGTCGGGCTACCAAAGCGGGGGTGCTACTCTACAAAGGATCTAAATTGTGATGGCATGTCTTCGGATCATCCTCAGGGGTGTTTCCCAGACCGTCAACACATTGCGACGTAATAAAGTACCATATGATTCTTTTGCCAATTTAATTATTTTGGTTTAGCAGATTTTCGCCATTTTGAAAATTTGGAACTGAATCTACTGATATCGCGTTTCTTAACCATGCGACGTAATAAAGTACCGTATGATTCTTTTGCCAATTTAATCATCAATTTTAGTATTTACCTGATTTTAAAGTTACGCGTTTCGATTATTCCTATTCAGGCAATTTTAAAATCCATTATCGCGTTTCGTATTCACGCGGTTGTAACATCGATTTTCGTGTTAATATGTGATTTAAAAACTACGCATTGCGCTTTGTATTCATCCGATCTGAAAATTATGCTTCATGATTCGCATTTACGCGATTTAAAAATTCAATATCGGTATTTTTGAGTTTCTGAAATCTAATATTGCTATTCATATTGCGAGTTTTTTCTTGAATTAGTTGAATATAAAGCATGTATGGTTTATGAATTGTTATAAATTTTTTGCTAATAAAATTTTCAGAGTTTTTCTCCTTGTGACACTGCTTGGCTTATCATGTTTTGTGTTCCTATTTTTGTTTTTACCAAGTTGGAAAAATGCTCCATTCATTCTAATTAGTAAACGTTCAAATTCTCCCACTTCGATGGGAAAGACTATTTAAACATGACCGCTTCTAGAAAGAAAGAAACACTGTTAATTAAGGTCCGTAGCTTATGGGAAATAGTTCAATTTTTAAGTATTTTATACTACCATTCAATTTTAAAATATTATACCAGGAAATATGGTCTCAATAGATTAAAGGATCCAAAATTTATTGAATTAAAAAGCATACAAATTTTGACTTAATTTTAAACTGTTTAATTTAGAGTGACATGATGCAAAATTTGCACAGAATCGGTCGAATAATATTTGAGAATTGCATGTATCAAAACAAAGCTTTTTGAAATTTTATAACTCAAAAACTATATTGATAGACTTAATTCAAATTTTTTATTTTATTTAAAATTGCAACTCTATAAAATATATATTATATAATTATCTTAGGATATTTGAATTTTATAATTGGGTATAATATAAAAAAAACACAATTACTTCCACTTAGTAGGAATAACATTTACCATGACGCAATGCTAAATTCTGTGCCACTATCCACATAAATGCCACTATCCACATAAATCAATTATTAATCAAAAATCGAATACCAATTACTTTTCTTTATAATGCAATAAAATCTGACGAGCAGCTATTTAAACGATCAAACACTTCGTTTGTTTATTTGTGGCTTGAAGTTAGGCTCGCAGAAAATGCCGTTCATGGGTTAAATTTAGTAGAAATAACACAACCTGTGACGTAGGCTATAGTATACCCAATTGGGTGTGAAAATCTTTCGATTTTTGCTTAAAAAGTTCCCTTAATATGGAAGTGAAATATGGAAACATTAAGGCGCCTAAACTTCCGATTGCTCCTACACTGATTAAAAATCGATATTCGTCAGAAAAAATGACGTAATAATTTAGTAGCCCTTCTTTAAACCATTAAGATCGGCACTCGGTGAAAATTCTATCATTAGTACAGAAGTTATTCACTGTGGTTTAATGCAGGTACAAAGACTGTTTAGGTATTTCTGAAGTAATTGTGCCCATTGTTACACTGTTTTCAAATCATGATTCATTAAAAAATAGATTGGCAATGTGTTGGGCTCATGTTGGATTGCAGCTGGTAGACAACAATTTGCAGTAACTTTGTGAGCTCATCTTGGTTAAATGTGATGATTTTCTTCATATGGATTCCACAGTCAGATCTCCAAACTTCAACTTTGTAGATAATGTTTGAACACTACGGGAAGTACAATTGGAATTTAATTGGAAACTTGAAAGGTCCTTTTGGCAAATATCCAGAACCTCAAAACTGAATTACAGACAGAACAAGTGGGACCATTTACTACAGGAATGCTTAAACTATCTTACTTCCTGCAGAAAATCAGTGTGAGACCTGATCGAATCCGAAACCACTGACTGATGCGCATGCATTTAAATTGTTTTTTTTTATTATTATTATTTCAACTAATCTTCATACTAGTTCTGGAGTTACTGACGAAATATGAAAATTCTCCTTATTTTGAAATGTACTTTTGTATATTTAATTTAAAATATACAAGCTTGCTGACAATAAATAACTAGAATATCTTGGAAAATTCGATGAAACTTAGAAAGATAGGCATTTTATTTAGAAATTCTGATACTTACTTCATGTTGTTTGAATTTGGGGTGGGGCTATATTTAATAATTTGAACCATATGTGGTTGACAATGTTAAAATGCTTAACTAGTTTTCAGAGGTACAAGATATTTAAAGATTTACAATTCTGACTTAAATTGTTATATTAACAGGGGTGATTGTGAGCCCAAATCAAAATTCCGGAAAATTTCTTGAGTTTAAAAAAAAAAAGAAAAAACTTTAAATTGAAAAATCAGGAAAAAAATTTAAACAAGGTTTTTTTCCTTTTCCTCAATATTTCTTAGTTTACTTAAAATATATTTAAAATTTTACACATACATATACCATTTACACATACCTATGATGATCTGGAAAAGTAATTAAAATTTACAAATATGTCTTTCTTTCTTGAGTTTATGATTATAACAACTATTTACTGATAAAAAATTAATATTAATCATGAATATAAGCTTATAAAGTATCTTTCCGTCTCGCCCTTACAAACAAATAAATGTTTTAAGTTCCACCTTTTGAAAATTTGATTTTCGGAAACTTCCGGATCACTGTTAGCAAAAATTCCGGAAATCCGGATTTTTTTCCGGAGCACAATCAGCCCTGTATTAACCAGGTCATATTAACTGAAAGAAGAAATATTACTCATGCAAAAATTTATATTTATACATTGTGAGCAAAAATATTAGTTAAATTGTTACAGCTATTTAATTTTTTCTAAACTTAATTTATTGTGCTTGAATGTTTTTGAGTGTACGCTTGATTAAACTATGAAAAATTTAATGTAACCTTCATATTATTTAGCATTTATAAAAATGAGTTTAAGAAGTATGAATTATAGTAAAGCATTGTTTATATGTTTATGAGGGGACCGATGTATATCAAGAAATAAATGAAAATGCTAAATTAAGCAAATAATATTAGAAAACAAAACATCTACTAAAGTGAAAAGAAAATCATACCTTTAATTCTCATCTTGAGTACACAAATGTATATAATTCTTGGCATACACATTTAAGTAAAAAAAATCTGAGAGAGACACAATTGATAACTTATTTTTCCATTTCCTTCACAATAAATTAACTTTGCAAAAGTGCTACTAAATTTATAAAGTTGATCCTGATATATTTTTGTTAATGAAACATTCAAAATTATATGTAATTACATTAAAATCATTTTAGTTTTTGTAATTATTATTTTACGGAACGCACGAGATACCTACCTATTTATTGTTTGAGGCTAATACAAAATTTTAGCATGAAAAAATTGAATAATTTATTTTTGACATGCAGCTTTTTTGTATTGTGTTTAAATTATGCAGACAAATTAAATATCTGTTAATAAGGCTTAAACTTTAATAAAGTGCACACGTGGGGAGGGAGATGGAAAATTAAAGCACAACACAAGATATGCAATTATATAAATGTTTTAAAGTTATAAAAAAAAGTATTAATGAAATAATTTTTGTGCGATGCAACTTCATATTTTCCTCCCATTGAGATAACATTACTAAAGAACTTGTGATGATCATCATTTAATAAATTATTATTGTTTTCCTCCTAATTTTTTTTTTCAGGTATTCTTGTTAAAAGTACTTTCACTATTTTGTAAAGTTGAGCCCCAATTATTCATTGAATTGGATGACAAGAACTCCGGGGATAACAAAAATCGCGTACAATCCAAATAAAACACGCAAAAATATTTTAAAATATATATCCATAAGTGTGCATACTTTTAACATACTGGGACTCAACTCTGTTTTTCTAATTTATTTGGGCATTTTACACCATTCTTTTTTATGTTTTTGTTGCGCTCAACTATGCGATTAAAAAAAAAGGACTATTGTCACCTATTTCTGTTCCTTAGGTTTAAAGTAGTGCAGCATTTTTCTTTAATAAAAATTGTGTTACTAATAAAGCAAATTTTTTCCTAACTGAAGAAAAAAAATGTATTTTCTTTAGTTAGGAGAAAATTTGCTGTATTAGTCGCACACAATTTTTATTAAAGGAAAAATATATATATATTAAATTAGTACTTACCATTGTTGCTATTGATAAATTATTTTGAGGTATAAAAAAACTTTATTGAAAATAGATTACTATTGATAAAAAATTTTAATTGCAGTATTCATATCAATAGAATGTTTTTCTTTATCGACAAACATTAAAATTATTGGACGGTTGTGTTCAGGTGATTCAAAATGAGTCTTGTGCGAGATCATAGATGTAATTTGTGCCTAAAGCACTTCTTCCATTAATTTTACTACCTTGTTAATTCAAATCTCACTTGATAAGTTTCCATTAGGAACACAAATTAATTAGACATGTTTCTGTTTTTAATGAAACTTTATCAATTACTATATGACTTGTTTGTTTAGGTTATGACAAGAAAAGCTTACCAATTATCTCAAAAATGAGTTCGCAACCACCTCATGTTTTCTTCAATTATAACTAATATTTACTTGTGGAACTTAAAGTCTTTCCAATAAATATGCTATATGGGATAATTTAACAATTATAAAAGGCCAACTCAATCTGTTAGTTATCGTATGGGATTTCTTCAGGGAAACTTATAAAAGATTAAACTATAAAATATATAAGATTTAGGTTTATCAGTTTGCACAACCTATGGGAGTACCAAAAGAGTAATATATATATACATATATATATATAAAAATAAGCTGTGCTTTGTGCATTAAGTTACTTATTTCTGTCTGACTGAAAGTACCAGATTGAAACTATTTAATTTTGCATGTTCTTTTTATGACTATGGCATACTTGCCAAATTTTACGCATTTGGTGTAAAATTTTATTTCTATATTTAAAGTGGTAGTAAAATGTATGTTTTCTATATATTCCTTGCATTTATAAACTAAATTTTATAATCTTTTTGACCACCACTATTTTTAAAAAAAATTAAGCAAATATATTAATATGCAATACTGGTTTTGTAGTTTGAATATGCTCTATCAAAATACTGCGTATGTTTCGGCCTAAAATTGTAATTTAAATTCCATTTTACTACCACTGGGGGAAAATCATCCTCGAACGGATTAAAAGTTGGCAGGTATGCAATGGCTCAGTGTTAGCAGTAAAAATAAATGTCTTATGAATTTCTACAAATAAATGTGGGTGATTTCTTATTCTGAAAGTAGATATTAAAGCATGACTTTAAAATACCATTTCTGTTCATCTAATACTTATCAGGAACAGTAACAAATTTTGTTATTTCTGTATTCGATTGCAAGTTAAGAAAAAACTATTATCTGTTTGCATCTAAGTATATACACCAAATGTATGCCAAGCTGAAAAATTAGTTATACATGTGTGAGTCATATTAGTATTTTTAACTTGGATTACAGACTTAAGACTGCTGGCTCGCTCCCCACATACTTCCTAATTTTTGTGGCCCATTGTGCATTCCTTTTTTTATACAGTTCAGTATGTATTTAATTTTTTATTGAAATGATAGTGAACTGTACAAAGATAGGGTATTCATTTATACAGTTAGTCTAGTCCCCTTGTACAAGACTGGTTAACAGTTAAAATGTGCCAAGTAATATTTCAGACTTAGTTGCTGCATACTACTGTTCACAACAATTTTGTAATGAAAGAAAATAGTTTAGCAGGCTTTAAATGACCATGATTCCACCCTATTTGGAATTGGCTATTACAAATTTATCTGTTAACTAGATGAACATTTCATTATAATTAAAATTATCAACTGTTTATATTTATGCTGTTATTTATTCATAAGATACTAAATTCTTACTTTTATTTTTCAGCTTACAACATGAAGCATTTGCCAAGCATAATGTGTCTGTCCCACCAGGTAGCAAGTTAATTTTATTAACGGACCTTAAGAACTACATTCAGCAACTGAAAATTATGATGTTGGATCGAGAGAAGCAAAAAGAAATGAATTGTGACTTTACAACGTCTGAATCACCCTTATCCAAGCGGTGGTGCAATAATGCTCGAGAATGCTGAGCATTCCTGCATTCCCTCTGACCACTGGCAAAAAAATGAACTTTTTATACTGTAAAAAGAAACAAATCAAACTTCCAATATTTATTTATTTATTGTTTTGTTTTGATCTTCACCTGAGCTAGAAACCAAAAGAACCAGAATCTCATTTGTGTTGCTTTGAGTTTCTGTACCTTCTGTTGTAGCAAGTATTATTGAACATCTATGCAGAGCCAGTGGCAGATGCGCGTGTGCGATCCCACCTCATATTTTAGAAAAGCCAATGCGTGCAAATTTTAATCTATTTTTTCATGTTATCTATTATGTTGGAACTGCATTTATTGTAAATAGATGTATTAGTGTTGTTAATGCAGAAGACAAAAAAAGTAAATTAAATATGTTGTGATTAATTTGTTTTCTTTCATTTGATGCCTCAAACCATTGACACCTCAAAACTCAGAATAATTATACTAATCTGCAAATAACACACCATAGCAATGCTTTTTTTGGGGTTGGGGGAGAGATATAAAAATAAACAATTTATACATGTGTATATATAATAATTTCATATTTACTTTTTACAAGTTTAACATCTCTATTTTCCTTTTGAACTGCTAAGCAACTTGTCAAAAGACTTGTACTTTCCAAACATTGTCTGCTTTCAGATTTTATTAGGAAATGAAAAAAGTTTTTTCTGAATAAATATTAATTTTGTTCTAAATTCTGAAAATATTTATTGTTCGTAAATAAATTATATCATTATTTTTAACAATTTTGCTTTATTGAAAATTGATGATTAAAAAAAAGTTAATACAAATAGGAGTATTGTGTTTTAGGTTTAAATTTAGATGTTAAAAATTTAAAGCTCTCAAAACTGATATTTTTTAATGATGAACAACAAATAATAAAATTTTAGATACAATATATATTTATAAAAATTATAAGGATTTTTTTCTTCTTTATTATAATAAAATGAAACATTTTGATGTTGAATCCTTACATCCCACCCTCTGGCTATAGCCCAGATTTATCCAGTTCTAATACAAAATACCACAACATCAAATATTATATTTATGTATTACAAGTATTAATTCAGAAAAAATCCACAATATTTTGACTGCCATGGACTCTATTCTAAATTATTTAAACATTCTAAATTTAGTTTTTTTTTTTTTTTTTTTGTTTTTTTTNTTTTTTTTTTTTTTTTTTTTTTTTTTTTTTTTGTAATTAAAAAAAAAGACAACTATGCATAAGAGTGAGTATTATCTATTTACTTCACCCACAGTTGCATGACCCAGAAACTTGACTTGAATAAAACTTGAGCCCATCACTTAGTGAAAATGTGATGTCTCAGTTACTGAAATCTTGTTACTCTTCTATCTTCTTGTTGTCTTGTTAATCCTTGGTTTTGAAAAATAATTTTCAATCACTCTTTTCTAAAAAGTGCTAGCCCCAGGGCTGCCAACTACAACGCTTTTTGGAAAAATATTTTAAGAGTGGAAGTCAATTAAAAACTATAACTTACATAGTTTTTTAGTAATTTAGCCAGCATTTTAAAAACTTCGCCACAAGAGAGAGGAACAAGTGGCATTTCATATGAAGTTATGAATTATTTTCATGTAGAGGTGGAGAAAATAACTAAATCAGGTGCACGAAACAAAGAATCGTACATTAAAACATAAACTTAGCTACCGTTAGAAGAAATTTTCTCCTAAATATTAAAAAATTGGTATCTCTTTTGCCCAGTGCCGGATTACCCATTGGGCTAGACTAGGCCATGGCTTAGAGCCCCCTTAAAATGGATTTTTTGAAAATAAATTTTAAAAAATTAAGAAAAGCAATGATTTTTTAAAAAAAAAATTAATTTCAAATATATATGTTATGATTATAAAATGTTATGCTTATTTTTTAGTTCTAATTTAACAAAATAAAGTAAAATTTAATTAATTTTAATTTTAAATATGCTTTCTTAAATGGAAAGATGTATAAATACTTTTACTTTTCAATAATTAAAAAATATACGAGAAAAAAATTTTAATCTAAGGGCCCTGAAAATTTGAATGGCCTAAAGCCGCATACGCTTAATCCGGCACTGCTTTTGCCCCAATCATAAATTCAAGTGATCTTTGTGATGGTTCTTTTGGCAGTTACTGCTATGAATTTCCTCACAGTTTTTAAAATCTTGCTATTTATAATATGAGAGTGAATTTCAAATTCCGCATTTCAGTAATGATTTTCTTTATACTTTCAATCAGTATTGATTTCATCTTAATCTAAAGTGATTTTTTTGCTACGAATTTTCAAAATCCTAATTCAGTTTTTTTTTTTTTTTTTTTCCAAAACGCAAATTTTTGGGAAGTTTCTTAATCTGAAAAAGTTCCTTTTTTTAAAAAAAATTAAATTTGCTTAACATATTGAAGAGTAGGCTACTCTTTAATATCTTATGATCAAAAATTTTTGTGCTTAACGTTAATAGAGAAATTTTTTATATTTCTCTTTCATTGATAAAATATCTAGACTATTTTTACAAGTATATATCTTTAGTTTAAACATATTTTTAAATGATTGCTTTTCTTGTATGATTGAAATGTTTTTTTAATCGAGTATTTTTCAATGGAATATAAATTAATTATTATGTTAAATGTAATATATCTTTAAAAAATATAATTTAAATTTAAAAAAAAACTGATTGAAATTAATTCAATCTATTTTTTTCTCCAAAAAAACATATTAAATCAATAATAATAGTGCTGAGTGTATAATTATTTAAAAGTTGCAATAAGAGCTCTAGCTACACTAAAGTGACCCATTTGCTTTATTATTATTGTAGCTTTTTTTTTCTTCTAGAAGTGGAATTTTCTTTTTGAAGCATAAAAATAAGGAAAGTAAGGTTAATAATCTTTATCATATAGAACACATTTGTTGTACCTAATTGTGCATGTAAATTTCTAAGGTTGGTTAATTCTATTAATATATTACAAATTTTTTGTGGCAATTATGAAATAAAAGTTTTTTCATAGTTGTGCAAATTTTTCATTACAAATCATTCTAATATTGGCATAAAAATTATCTCCATTTTATAATTTATTAGTTCAGGTATAACAACTTCACCCAGAATATATTAAATTATTAGAGAATTTTTTTTTAAATTGTTGTGATATGGACAAATTATTTAATCAATTTTTTGTTGAATCTCTATTGATTTACTTACCAATCTCATCTGATAGCATTAAAATAAATGCATTGCAGGCGAAACTGTTTTCACCTATTGGGAACACAATTTATAGATAAAAAATAATAAGAAATATCATACTATTTATTTATTTTCAGGGCCTAACATTAAAATGAAAATTCACAACTAGACAACAATTAACGTATAAATGTACCATATCTACTTGCTAATTTCTCATACATTTTAATCTGTTCAAGGGTGATAGATGGCTTAACTATTTCTAGGGCTTTCATAAAATGCTCCTCAGTTATGTATTCAGTGCTTTCATTCTGTCTAAGAGCTATGGTCACTGCCTTTATATAAGAAAACAAAATGCCATTAATAAGACAGAATTCAGAACTTTTACACAATTATCTAAAAATAATTTTAAAAAATGAGAAATGTCAAAGAAAGGATTATTTGTATGACAAAATATAGAATTAAAAGAAAAAAGCCATGATAATAGTGATTTTCAAGCAACTATTAAATGGTGTGAAGTGGAAAAATATAATGATATAGCTCGGTGATTTACAAATATTTTAATATTTATCTAAGTACCAACAATAAATATTTCTATCACCCATTTAAATCTCAAAAAGATTATAAGATTTTGTGAAATGCATGCAGATATAAATAAGATTTTATAACCATTACAATTTTAGTTAAAATTGTGGAAAGCTTTGAAAGTGTTCAATTTTTTAATTGCCCCCTAATTTTCTGGAACAAAATAAAAATTTAAAAAAAAAAAAACTTTTTGGTTTAGTGATTTCTCAGTTTAGAGGTAAATAATCACATTATTTCATTGGTGAACAAATTTGAAACTATCTTTCGGTTATTAAAATTTAGACTTAAGGAAAAAAGATAATTTGTTTTTTAGATGAAAAATAATAATTTTTTAAGGTATTTATGAAAAACCCGTGCAATATTTTATTTTAATTCCATATCACTAGACAAAATTGAACCTCATTGATGGCAGAGCTTTAAGTTTAGAACTGTGTTTTGCCTTAACCTTTTGAGAACCACCTAACAAGAAATTAATGACCATAAGATATATTTAGTAATGAGGTTCAGTATTTATGTCCAAAAAGTTCGGGATATTGGCTAGAACATATGGTTAACAGCCTTCTGAAAATCAACTATCTAGTAAAATTTCAAACTTATAAATTACAATTAAAACAAGGTATTCTGGGACAAAAGGCTGTTTATCAAAAATGTATAATTCATTAAGCAGGGATTTGTAAATTCTGCACCAACTACATACATGAAACATTTACATAGCTAAATTGGATTTTGTCTAATAAATGAGCCCTTCTCACAAAAAAAGACAAGTATGATATAATTAAATTTTAAAACAATCTTATTACAAACAAATGTACAGTCAGCAAAAAAAAAAGATCACCCTGAATAACTTTTGTTCTAATGATCAAATTTTCACGTACTAAGTGTCAATCGTAATGGTTCCTGGCGGCAAGCTTAAATATGCTAAATAATTAGTGCTGACTATTAATTAAGTTACGAAATCGGACACAAAAATGTACTTTCTCTGAATAAACACATTTTTTTATTACATATTTGGATACTTAAAAAAATAACTTGGTGACAACGAAGAAATATTTAAATGGGGTGATTAATATTTAAACTGTCAACTTACGAGGAACTAGACGTATGCGAGCATAGCATAAAATTTCATTCATATTTTTTTATCCAATTCCAATAACGAATTGCTCATTTTTTTAGTTTATAAAATACGATGTTTCTTTTTTAACCCCTTCCTTCTTGCTCCCGTGAAAAGGACAAGTTGAGTTTTTGCTCTCTATTTCTCGCTCCCGTGATATTGACGGGCTGGAGTGTTCAGTAGTAACGCGGCAATAAGAATAAAACTAATTCATTTCTTTTGCCTGGAAAATATTTTATTTCTCATTTTACACACCAGATCGCAGTACTAGAATATTTTTTAAGGTAGTTTATAGATAGTTTATTTTAAACTAGATTTCAGCACTAATCGAATACGTAATACAAATACAAAAGCCAAAAAATAGGCACTTTTATGACCGTTTTCTTGAAAATTAACCGATCGTTAAGCGGTTAAGAGTCTAAAAAGTTTTGTCGTAATTTAGTAAAGAAATTTGAATCAAAGATTATGTTGAATAAAAAATATTTTATTCCACATTTTTATTCAAGATTTTTTTTTATAAAAGCATGTTTCTGAAAGAATGTGATCATATTTTATTTTTTAGTTTGTTTTTTTAATAATTGATACAATACAAACGTATGCATATATTTGGAATGATATTGATCAATTTTTTCTATATAAATTTTATAATTATTGATATGAATACGTATCAACATTTTTAAGCATCTTAAAATTTCTAAACATCTTATATATTGTCTTAATCATAAAATAAATGAAGTCGTATAAATGAGGTTAAAAACAACATAAAAAAACCCAAATAATGTCAGATAAAAAGTTCATGTATTCAAATTCTAAAAGTTTAGAAAATCATAAATAATTTATAAATTGATTCATATTTTCTTTTCAGAGGAGATAAAAAAGAAAAAAAAAATCTTTGCCTTTTGGTCAGAAATCAGCTGAAAATTCTCTATTGTCTAGAAACTTCGATGTATTCTCTTTTAACTATTAATAAATAAAGCTTTCTAAGCAATCACAGAACATTATTTAATTTTTTTTTAGATAGTCTGAACTTGGTTGCTTAGCAACCCGGAGTAAAATTAAGTACTCCTCTCTTGAATTAGTCTATGAGTTATCTTAAAATATTCATTTGGGCGAAAACTTTGTTTGACTGTTTTTTTGGACTATCGCCAAATCTATATATTTACTATCCAATTTTTTTTAAATTTAGTTGAATTTTTTTTTTTATTTAACAGAAATTTCGAGGGTCAGGAATCCAAAAATGTAAAAAAATAAAATAAAAAAAAACATGTCTAGAGAAGGCACGTATTTGTCTCTGATTTAATAACTTAATTGATAATTAGCACTAATTTATTAGTAGATTTAAAGTCACCCCCAGAAACGAAAGTTACTCAGGTTGATATGTTTTTTGGTTTGTCCACTCTACTGGAAGCAAACAAATATTTTTACGGAAAAACAAATCTACCAACAAAATATTTTATGAGCTTTCTGCTGTGCAATAGAAAATACAATGTAAGTGACAAAAAATTTTTTTTGATAATATTTGACATTTTTGTTATGTTATGCTACACATTTAAAAAACAAAATTTTTCAAGAATCAATATTCTTTTACCAGTTTTTAAGATTCTATTTTAGTGTTTTTAATATTAGCAGGAGAAAGAAAATAGTTGCCCAGGGGCATTATCAAAATCTTACTGAAAGCACATAAGTCGTTGTTTTTCAATTGTATAACAGTTTTCTAGAGCTACTAAGACAAACACTCAAATTTCAAGAATATTTATAAAATTTGATGATTTTTTTTAATTAAAATAAAAGGTAAAAATAAAAAAACATTCATATTACTCAAAACAATACTTTAAAAATGAAATTGTAGTAAAAATTAAAAAAGATAGAGTAAGATAAAAAAAACTTATCCAGAAAAGTTCATTTGATACACTTGCAAATTTCAAATTCTTATCGAATTTACATTTTTAAAAGTCTTACAAGAGGTCTAAATATAATTTATCAAAAAATATTACTAAAGATTTTCTGTTTTCATTCAGTGATCAATTTTAATTAATCATAATTCAAAATAATTATAAGCTTTATGATCCAAGTCGAAAATATTCACTTCAAATTTGAAATCTCTTGATTGAATATAATAAAAAACAATTTTTAAACAGTAATTGTAAAAATATATTGAAGTACTTAGCAATTTCTTAAAAAAAGTAACAAAGAATTATTTATTTGTCACAAACTATATCTAACAGTAATTTTTTTTCCTTGATTTTAATAAGTATATTTATTTTTTTCACACAAATAAAAAAAAAACTTCTTTTTCAATGAAAATGAAAATGAAAACAATGCCAAATAATAAAATATATAAATGAAAATAACATACTGTTCTATAGAGATGCGTTAAATCAGCCCCAGACAAATGTTCAGATTTTTCAGCTATTAACTTCAAATCAACATTAAGCAAAGGCACATCTGTGAAAGTCCTTAAAATGGATTCACGTTCCTAATTTATAAGAAAAGATAACAATATTTCTAACATCCTTTTTAAATCAATACAACTAAAGAATTTTGTAGCTTAATCTTATTTATAATCTTATCTTAATTATGTTCTTATCGTAATCTTATTTCTTAAAATATTATTTATAGATAGCTGTCAGAATAAACTAATGAACCACTTGATAATTTATAAAATGTTACCTAACATGCTTAACCTTTTACAAGTTCTTTCTGGAGTTATCCATTTAATTAGTTATCTGTTATCTATTAATTAAATTATCTATTAAAAATTTGTTATCTATTAATTGATGCTGCAATTTGCATGTTCCAGAGGAGAATGTTTGTTCATAAAATACAAAAATTGACAATACGCCTAATATATATATATATATATATATACAAAATTATAAGGCTACAGAGCTGAACATTAGTAGTCGTAAACCCAAAATTGGGTCGACTGTTCAACAGTGGTTATATATATATATATATATATATATATATATTCAGTAAAATCANTATATATAACCACTGTTGAACAGTCGACCCAATTTTGGGTTTACGACTACTAATGTTCAGCTCTGTAGCCTTATAATTTTGAACCAATCCAGAAGACAAGGAAACTCCTGGATCAGTACCCCCAGAGGTATGATTTTTTATGGGAACATCGATGGAGGAACTTTGACACTTGACAGATTTAATGTGCATCAGTCTCCATTTACCACAAGGGGAGTCTTCAGCAGCTGAGGATCGAACCCACGACCTCTTGACCTAATATCATTGCAAAATTTTGTAAAGCAAAATGCTACATCAGCTTTGAATGAAGAAACACAGCATTCTTGCAACAGCCCATAGTGGGCCATGATAGTCATGGCACTTAAGGGATCCCCTAACCTGGGGGATAAGAGTGTTCCTCTTTGTCTGGTGTCTCTCTTCTGTCCTATCCAGCTCAGATGAATGACTCTGACAGTAAATAAACTAAAGCCGGCATAGCTCTTGGGATTAACAACAGTTACAAATAACACCATCATAATATGGGAACACCACTGGTGGGTCCTAACTATGCTGAATTTCCAAAACAATAGCATAGCAATTTTTGATACTCTTGCAGAATAAAATAGGCACACATAATACTAGGACATATGGATAATGGTATATAGATAGCTCAGTTAAAAAGATAATAAATACTTACACAACATTAATTGAAAAACCAAGAAAATTGCAAAAAAAATTACAAAATGGTACTAAAATAAATTCACATTTCACCAACTGCAAAAATTGTCAAAACAAAATTGGGAACATTTGGATTCTGTTCATTCATATGAGTGTCCAACATCATACAAAAGAAGTTGCTGTAGTGCTAAATAGAGTTAATAAAATGAAAATTTACAACATTACTTTATGATGTTGCGTTTGTCTCTAAATTTAAGCCATACTTTCTGAAAGTAGTAGAAAAGGAAAGCGTTACACCTTAAATAATTTTGTCTAATTACCCATATTTATTAAGTATTATACTAACAATTTTAAAAAAATTATTTAAAAAAATAATGTACATGTTTAAATTGTTATTTCTTGTGTCCATTTATTTTAAGTTCAATATTTTAATTTTGATTTTGCATTAAAAAAAAACACTTTAATTTAGCAAAAAGCAAAAATCTTTATGCCTCTAGATTAACTGATTAAATGCTTAACGCTTAGTGACAAACCCACTTCTGACCCTAGTTTCACCAGTCACATAGAAAAGACTGATGCCACGTCATGTATTTTAACTCTCAGTTTTCATAGAATTCAGATGAAATTTTCACTTTGTCATACCTCTGAAAATGAAGATTATGCTAGATCTATTGCATAATCAATTCTAATTAGATATTAAAATATAATAAGCATTCATTAAAAAATAATTTTCTATGAAATTATTTTTGGTTAAGCAAATTTTAAAATAGATAAAATAAATTCACACAATTAATTCTATAGATACAGTAAGAAATTTTAAAGAAAATCAAAATAATGTTTAGCAGCCACAACTTTTTAAACTGCAGGCCTGACTGAGTTACTCTCCCTACATTTTTCAGACAGTGTCCAGCCCACTTTTTTGGCGATGAAGCTTCCGGATCATTAGAGAAAAGATATAATTAGTGAATAATTCAGAAAAAGTATGTTATTATGTTGGATTTCATTATATAAATAAAAGTAAGCTCTAATCAATAACCATATCTTAGTTTGAACCCTCAAGTTATGACGATTGCATTATAATTTGCACTAATCAGTAAGGACAATGTAAAAAATTATTCAGAGTTAAGAATTTTTTAAATACTGCATATTAAGAAAACTTTAAACCTTTTATTTTATAACTTACTTCAGCATTAGGGGGAGGCACATACAATATCATATCAAAACGGCCAGGTCTTAACAAAGCATCATCAATAAGATCAGGACGATTAGTTGCTCCTACAACTATGACTTGGTCTGAAATACGTTCTTCGCAATCTTCCTACAATATTTTTTTTTTTATTTAGACATATAAAACAGAAAATGTATAACCTTTGTATCTATGAACATAAGTTCAGTTAATAACTTAGTAAATCTGGATCACAGAGATTAAATTACCAGAAGTGAAAACCAATATTAGGTTTCTGGATTATGAACAATGATGCTAAAATCAGTTTTCAGGTTTAAAGTATTAGCAATGAGAAAAGATAATAAGATAGAGCATGAATACTTGTATTCAGAAAAAAGTTTTTTTTTATATACATACAGTGAAATCTTGGAACTGAAAAAATTGTCAATTGTAATTGAAAAAATGCTGTAAACTGTATGAACTAAATTATTATTTATATATATATATATATATATATATATATATATATGCAAATATATATATATATATATATATATATATATATATATATATATATATATATATATATATATATATATATATATATATATATATATATATATATATATATATATATATATATATATATATATATATATATATATATATATATATATATATATATATATATATATATATATATATATATATATATATATATATATATATATATATATATATATATATATATATATATATATATATATATATATATATATATATATATATATATATATATATATATATATATATATATATATATATATATATATATATATATATATATATATATATATATATATATATATATATATATATATATATATATATATATATATATATATATATATATATATATATATATATATATATATATATATATATATATATATATATATATATATATATATATATATATATATATATATATATATATATATATATATATATATATATATATATATATATATATATATATATATATATATATATATATATATATATATATATATATATATATATATATATATATATATATATATATATATATATATATATATATATATATATATATATATATATATATATATATATATATATATATATATATATATATATATATATATATATATATATATATATATATATATATATATATATATATATATATATATATATATATATATATATATATATATATATATATATATATATATATATATATATATATATATATATATATATATATATATATATATATATATATATATATATATATATATATATATATATATATATATATATATATATATATATATATATATATATATATATATATATATATATATATATATATATATATATATATATATATATATATATATATATATATATATATATATATATATATATATATATATATATATATATATATATATATATATATATATATATATATATATATATATATATATATATATATATATATATATATATATATATATATATATATATATATATATATATATATATATATATATATATATATATATATATATATATATATATATATATATATATATATATATATATATATATATATATATATATATATATATATATATATATATATATATATATATATATATATATATATATATATATATATATATATATATATATATATATATATATATATATATATATATATATATATATATATATATATATATATATATATATATATATATATATATATATATATATATATATATATATATATATATATATATATATATATATATATATATATATATATATATATATATATATATATATATATATATATATATATATATATATATATATATATATATATATATATATATATATATATATATATATATATATATATATATATATATATATATATATATATATATATATATATATATATATATATATATATATATATATATATATATATATATATATATATATATATATATATATATATATATATATATATATATATATATATATATATATATATATATATATATATATATATATATATATATATATATATATATATATATATATATATATATATATATATATATATATATATATATATATATATATATATATATATATATATATATATATATATATATATATATATATATATATATATATATATATATATATATATATATATATATNAAAAAAAAAACATTTTGTTATCTCACATTTAGGCTCGATGGGGAGTCGTTTTCCAACGGTAGAAAAATCGGAATAGAACTATCAACTATCAAAAGAGGAAAAATTATCGTTGTAGACATGTTTAACTGAAAAGTGGTTATCGCTATAAACAGGTTAAAAATACATTGAGTAAATAGGAATTTCACCGGGACCTCAAGGAAATATCGCTATAGACAGGTTTATCGTTATAGACAGTATCGTTATACACAGGTTTCACTGTATATATATATTTTAAATGAAGGAATTACATTAATATTGATTTAAACTTGATAAAATCATAATGATTAAAAGTTATAGAAAAAACTGCCTCAAAGTGTACTTTGTATATAACTTACATGACATGCTTAATATTGATCCTACATGGGAAAAAGATCACAGGGAGAAAAGTTTCCTTCTTTTTTTTTTTAAGTGAATTTGGCTCCTTACATTTTTATTTCCTTAAAAAATGTAAACCAAATCTCATCATTTTAGAGAGATAAAAGTGTTTTAATTCATCAGTTACAAATTTAGCACCACATGATAACTTTAAAAATAAAAAAATTTCAGCTATATATTAATTAGAACTCAGTCAATCAATTAATTCACTTCAATCAAACAATCATACTTGAACTATTGTTGGAAATTCTATGAATGAGTTCAATTCACAATATGAAATACTTTTCTGAAGTGTGTACAGTAGGGCAGTCATAAGAAAGGAAAGTTCAAATTCCTTTGACTGCACCGTCTAAAAAGACGCCATTTGCAATATAACTAATATTCTGTAAGCGTTAATAATAATAATAATAATATTGAAGTATAATATGTAAGTTAAAAATAAATAATAACCCCCTGGTCCATGGGCTGCAACACAGAAGTCATAGAAATGCAAGCTTTATGCACTTTAGACTTTCTAAATGGGGGTGGGCTGTGTACGCTGGCAAGTTTAAAGTTGGAGGACTGAAAAATAAATGTGGATTTAGGAATTTTTTTAATAAGGCAAATTAGGATCAACATCCAGTTAAGAAAAAGCTCCTTGGGAATATATTATTCATTAGTAGAAGCTACTAGGGATTTCAAATATTGTCCATAAAGTGAGATTTCACTGTTCATCTATACATATTTAATTTATACAAAACAAATAATTCACAAATTGAGTTACATAATAAAATATTCAATAGTTTCAGATATATGTAGAAAGCAAATATATCAAATATATTGATGATAAAACTGTATGTGAAAGCTCTCGCTCACTCATCACTAATTCTCCCACGAAGTTAGAAGATAATGATATAAATAGAAAAATGAGACAAATACAAAACAATTTTCCAATATTTTGTAATTGTTGACAGTAATGCTAAATAAAAAGGAAAACAAAAAATTTCAATTTGGTATTTAGTAATTACCCCAATGAAAGCTAAGCTAAGAGTCTGACACAAACAGAAAACTTGATATTTCATAATAATCAGGGCAATTAGGGGTTATTAACCTAAATAATTTCCCATTATTTCATTTTGCAATTATCACATTAATCACTCCAATTGACAGTAATGTTAAATAACCAGTTCTCTCCAATTACTAGCAAGTGTTTGGACATCATCACTGATTCCGGCTCTCACTCTATTAAATTGCAAAAAATCGAGTTTGAACAGGGAGACCGACAGGCTGCCAATTCGCACTAAAATTCTAAGTCCGAAGAGACAAAGCAATGCTGCCTAATACATAAGGTACTAACATAAAGCTATAAAGCATTGAATTTATGAAGGTGGAAAACAAGGTAGTCAAGAAACCTCAAGGCGGTTAGTTCTTGTTGACGAACTAACTGGTTGATGCTGGTAGTAAAGATCAAAAATTTCTAAACAAGTTTCAATCTAACTAATCTTCAATCTAATAGGGGTAAACGCTGATTAAAAATTATGGAAGATAAAAAGCTTTCAAGAATAAAAAATATGAATAAAAGTCAATTAAATTACTCACAGTTTCATCACTAGCACAGTAACTCAGCACTTTATGAGGATCTTCACAACCTCCATAAACTGTACTGACACCTGAGTATTCAATTTTAAAAGAAAATGATTTAATTTAAAATTAAGATGGGACAAATAATATAAAAAAATACTTTTTATACATTAAAAAGTTGTAACATACAAAATAATGACAAAAACTGATTATCAAATTAACTCTTGTACTGATTATCAAATTAACTCATTGTACTGATTGCTACATTTACTGAGTACATTTTTAATGAATTCTTAAAAACTTTGTAAATTTGAATATATTTGTATGCCTAGTAGAAAGAAGAAAAAAAATCTAAATCTGTGTTTTTTACATTTCAGTTTTAATATAGTCTTATAATAATGGTTATACATAATTAGGGCCCTATAAATCATGCGAAGATGCGGAAACCTGCATAATTCACAATTATCCGCATAATTTACAATTTTCCGCGTAATCGCAGCATATGTGTAGAATTTTTATTTTTCAGCAAAATGTATTCGTTTACCAGATAAATTTCTCCTTAAGGGATTTTTTTTCAATTGAAATATATCTTCTTTTTCAATTCCAAGAATCTTTTTGGTCAGGTGGTCAGATCTTTCCAAGAATCTGACAGTGGTGGACAAATTCACAGGAAACTTTAAGAAATTGTTCAAGCATTGTCCTGCAAGAAAGCGCCGTTATTTAAAGTTTTTAACAGATGACAATAAGAAAGCTAAACTTTGTCCAGCACCAATAAAGACACGATGGAATTCCTGGTTTAAATCAGTGCAATATCATGCTGAATATTGTAATGTTTACATAGAATTTTTTAGCAGTGAAATAAATCTAACTTCTGACACTGCTTGTCTCAATCAGTGCAAAGTTTTGGTGGAAAGCAAGTACGTTTGCAAAGACTTTCAGTTCATTGCAGCACATGCTCAGGTATTAATGGATACTCTTCTCTTTTTCGAAACATGTGGTGTATCTATTCACAAAGCTTACAATAAGATTTTTGATCTGCGGTCTAAACTTCGATGTAATTCTCAGGCATCATACTCACGAAAAGATTCACGCAACATATTTCTTCAAGAAGTGTTTCACAAAACAATTCCAAAGTTGAATACTTACTACTCTCCAGAACTAAACGTATTCAAAAAAAGCAGGTCCAAGTTTAATCAACCTGCATTAAACTTCATGAAAGCTGCTCGAGTTTTCGATCCAGAACAAATAGACAATCTCAATATTGAAGACGACGATGTATTCAAGAATATTCCAGGAATGAGTGGTCAAGATATAAAACTCGAGTATGCTGCTTACAAAGAATATGTAAAGGAATGTTCAAACCAGGAGTTAATTAGATTCTGGAATTCAGAGGTAGTCTCAGAGAGATTTCCAGAACTTACAAAAAAAGCAAGACAAGTGCTCTCAGTGCTTCCTAACTCAGTAGATTGTGAAAGAGCTGTATCCTGCTACGGCCAAATTTTTTACAAAACAAAGACAGAGTTTGAAAGAAAACGCAGCTTCTGGACTAACTTCTGCATGCATAATTTTTAAAAGACACCGCATCCTTGCCGCATAATTTTTAAAAAATTTCCGCATAACTTATAGGGTCCTATACATAATTTTCTAATAATGGTTAATGATAATAGTCTTTTAGTACAGTTCAGTGCTTCAGTTTCAATAAATAACTAAATTTTCAATGTTTTCTTGAGAAAAAATCAATTTCAGCTGAACACTATTTTTCACTTCCAAATAGAAAATTTTAGATGTGTATTTGATTTAAATTACACAAAAATTAAACTAATAAAAAACAGAAGGCCCTAAATTTACGATTATAAAAATGTAATATTCTTTTAAAAGTGCAGAAAAATTTAAGTGAGTAAAATAGTTAAATCCAAAGTAACAACTTCAAAAAATTAGTAAATAAGATTTATTTATTAAATAAAAACTATGAGTGAGGTTATAAATTTGTAATATATGCATGTAACATTTTTTACAATTTTAATTATTTATTGTTTCATATAATGGTTTGTATACAAAAATATCTGATAAAAAGATAATTATCTTTACTTTCTCAAAATAATAAATTAAAATTTATTTTACATTGCATAATTGACCTAAGATTTGCCAAAAAAAGTAGAAAATGTAATAATTTAAGAAACACTATATAATGTAAATAGTATGTAATATGTATACAATGTAACTATAAGTAGCCCTGTATAATGCAACTTACATAATGAGCCCTTAAATAAAATAATCATAACTTTCCTTTTAATTGTACATGCCATATGGATGGCAATTGGTTTGCAAAATAAATTTGCTAAGCATAATTTATTTTATAGTTTATGTAGCAAAAATCCTTTATATGCAAAAGAAATGCAAAAAAAAAACATAATTAATTGTTGCAAGAACAAATTAGAACTATTGTTGTGGTAGGATTGGTCTTCTGAAATATTGAAGTAGGAGAGTATTATTTAAATACCCAAAGTTATTTACAATGCATGATTGGAAGATGTTAAAATTTATTACTAATGAAAAAATTGACTAATATAATAAAAATCTCTTTTAAAGGCCCACAAAGTCAAATTTATACTTTAAACACAACATATCTGTAACATAGTACATATAAGTGAATCAACAAAGTTAAAGTAAATATTTTAAATATTTCAAGTGAACTTACATATAAAACCCAAACAGATCAGCCTTATAGCAGATTGCTTGACAATGTTCTACAACAAGCATATAAATGAGAGAAAATAATCTATGGATTGTATGAGTATTTTATCTCTGAGCAACTATGCTAAAAAGTTCATTTAAAAATGAGAAATGAAATAGCATATGTCATTGTCAGTCTTATGTTTCTGATTTAATACAGTTCCAACCTTTTGCATTTGACTCATAAATTGCCTCAACATAATCAGTAAGAATAGCCAAAGTATTTTTTTAGCATTTCAACATAATTTGAGATAAGATTATATTGCTCACTTACACAGATTATTTTTTGAAATATTAAAAGGAAGAAAAAAAAAGAAGAAAACACCATATGAGCATGAAAATTTTTCGTATAAATGTGCTGAAAACATAAAATAAAACATTATTCTGTGGAACTTAACTAACATTTTTTTAAAGTTGTTAAAAATGCTAAAAATAGTTTTGGACTAATTATTTCAAACATAATAAAATCATTTCCCCAATCACTAATAATGATGAGATATAGAATCACTATATCTACACAGTACTTAAATGATAAAAAGTTGTCTCAAATGGCAAAAAAAAAAAAAAAAAAAAAAAAAAAAAAAAAAAAAAAAAAAAAATTNAAAAAAAAAAAAACTGCTTAAGGCAATAAAAATTGAGGATAATCAAAATTACTCATAGCAGACATTCTTTTTATTAATCAACCATGAGTTTAATTCAATGGTAAAAATAAATAAAAAGGGCGGGAAAGTTATTTCAGTCAGATTATTTCAATTACAGCATAACATTCTGAATGTAAGAAGTTCAAATTAGTATTCATAACTAACCAAATCCATCCATTTCAGTGAGCAGAGTAGATAAAACCTTTTCTGCTACTCCAACCACTTTAGAGCCAAATTCTCGCCTGCCAACAATACAATCTATTTCATCAAGGAAAATTATACTTGGTGCACAAAGCCTGGCTTCAAAAAATAACTAGAAAATAATTAACATAAAAAACAAAAATTTGAAAACAAATATCTCAATATCTGAGTAGGCATTTGACATAAATCAAAAATTAAACAATATTTTAAAAATGCTAATTTAAATTTAAAATAGTAATAAACAATTTAATTTATGAATATAAAATTTTCATTTTCATAATATTCATTGAATAAACTAAATTTGGACAAAAATCAAGATAAAATTCGTATCAGTGAAAGTAGTTCCTCCGATACTGCTCAACATGTCTGGGTGCGTAGCCAAATTATTCAACAAAAAATAAGCACCCTTTAAGCACTTTTAAAGCACTCAAAAAATAGTCTTAAGCACTTTAAAAAAATATAATTAGGCAGGGTTGGAAAGTTTTTGACAATTAATGGTTGTTTTAACCGTCATGCAAAAAAAACTTTTGGCATTGTTTTTGACAATTGTCAAAAATCATGAAATTTTGAATCATGTAAAAAGAATGGCGTTTTCATACGCTACGGATTGGCAATATGCCGAAATAGATTGGGGTTAAATTAATTGTGAAAACGTTAAATAGAACAATGTGAACTGTGTCTTTTTGCATAGTTTGAAACGAAAATCATTACAGTAAAGGAAAAATCTCATTTTGAAAAAGGGCAAATTAAGCACTTTTTAAAAACATCCAATGAAAAAAGCACCTTTAAGGGCTTTTAAAAAACAAAAATCAAAGATAAGCACCTTTTAAAAAAGCTACGCACCCTACTGCATGTCTATTCCCCTAGCTTTTAGAATTGGGTGCGAATTTCTGTAAGGGTTCAGTATAAATGATCATCATTTTATCCCTACACTTAAACTTATTCTCTTTGATAATCATTTCATCAACTGTAAAAAAAGGTATATGAATGGCTGAGTAAACAATGTCTGGCTACAAAGAAAATAAATTTAACCCAGTTCTGCAACTTAGCAGTCAGACAAACTGACTACTACATCCCAACTGTCTACTAAAAAAAAAAAATTTATATATATATTTTTTTTAAAAATTACATTTCTTTAATGAGTTTAATTTTTATGAAAACTAAATTGGAACAAAAAACAAAAAGTGAAATGATGGACATAAGAATTTGCATACATGAATTTGTAATCTTTAAGGAGGAAGGAAATACTCGGTTTGGGCCAACTAAAGCAGGTTAAAAATATGATTAACTCCAAGCTTCCTATCATGTTTGTTTAATAGAATAGTGTATTTAATTCTCTTTTTGAAATATTTAGGGGTTAACAAAACTGGAAAGGAAATAATACTGGAAATGTTTAAGTAGATAGATATATTTTACAAGTTCTTTTAAATAAATGAATTTTTGTAGATTTTAAATTGAATTTTTGTAAAATGATAATTTAAAGAGAGGTAATGAGGTATGATATTATTAAACTGGACAAAAATAAAGAGAAGATATACAATAGGCTGATACAAAATTAGAATTAGAGGCATTTTAATTTTATAATTATAAAAAAAAAGAAATACACTTTTAAACATGTGAAAAAAATTACAACAGGCAAAATTGACTAATGCAACTAAAATAGGAATTTAAACTAATTTATAAACAATAGAAGTTACCTCTGATATGTTTTTTTCCGATTCACCAACATATGGGGAATATATTTGAGATGGATTTGCAGCAAAAAAATTAGCCTTGCATTCAGTAGCTAATCCTCTTGCAATGGTAGTTTTACAGCAGCCAGGTGGCCCAAACAAAAGAACCCCTCTTGGAATTGGAAGATCAACTTTTTTGAAAATTTCAGGATTTATAAGAGGTTTTTCTATGCACTAAATAAAAATCACTCTAAATTAATTGGTGTGCTATCCTATAAGCAAGGAAATTATCATATAATAAGGCATGATGAAATATGTAAATACATAAATGAAATTTTAATACTAGGATCCAACTTTCCTTGAATAGGCAATTGACAAAACTAAACGAATAAAACTTTGATTCATTTTTAAAATTTACAATCGATGCGAATAGTCAAATATTTTTAAAAAATGAAGGGGGAAAAAAACATTTTAAACATGAATATATAAATGTTAAGCATTTTTATAAGTAAGCTGCAAAAATTATTATTTTCACATAAATATAATTTACAAGAAAGTTAAGGTTATGCTAAAATTATATCTGTTGTTAAACGATTAAAAAATTGAAGTTTTAAAATGACGCAAACAACTGTAGCAAACTTTTAAAATTCAATTTTAAACAAATCTTAGGCAGGACACTCAAGTGAATCACGTACCATGAAAATTGCATTTTTATTGAAGATAATACAGTCTATAATCTTTAGCACGTCCCCCTATTACACAATCCCTTCAATTATAGCGATTGATGCATGAAGTCCTATTAGCTGTTGCTAGACACCATAACATCCATTAAAATTATTTTTAACATCCATTAAAAGGTTCAACGTGAACCATTCATACCAATATAGTAACTAAAATTTTGTTTAGTTTTTTTTCAATTCCCAGAAAAAAATGTGTTACATATTTTTACACTTTAAAAACAAACATTTTTCCATTGACAGTAAAAACTAAACTCAGTGGCACAACAGCCCAAAGCCTACAGTGCCCATCTCTTGACCTTGGGCTCCGGGTGCAGGAGCAGACGTTACGGTCAGGTGGTCAGCTGAACGCAGAACCCCCAGTGTTTAGCTCCCAAGCATGCTAGGTACTAATTTCATCGACCCACTGAAGGGATGAAAGGCTGAATCAACCTTGCCCGGTCCGAGTATTGAATCCAGGACCTGTGATACGAGAGTGTGATGCCACTCAGCCACCGGTGTCCCATTGACAGTGAATGACATTTTATTTCTTTGCTTTTATTGACTCTTTATTTAATGATAGTTGCCACATGCCGGCTGCTAATCTTGCCCTTGCACTGGACCTAAATCTTTAGCGATCCACAGATTTAAAGATGATTTAGAAAAGTGAATGATAAAAAGTTTTAACTGCATAGTTATTTTTTAATGTTTTGAAATATTAAAAAAAATTTAATAAATTGGAAAATGATAAATAAAAGGAGGGAATAATATTAAAGTAGAAAATCGCAGATCCAACAAAGAGTCTTTCCCTGATAATACAATTGATATTATTTTATTTATTTTAATTATAGTATAGACATATATTCTAGTACAATTTTACTATAAAATTATTAAAGTGTTCAGTAAAATATTTGTTACCAACTGCAGTCTCTGTTTTATACTTTTCATTCCTCCAATGTCCTTCCAATAAATTGGTTTAACCTTCAAGCAAAATTTAGAGGTTTTCAAGAGTGAGGGTGTCATTTTCAAGAATACTGCTTCAAAATCTTTAGTTGAAACATCATCATAATTCTTACCCTGAAAAACCACAAATAAAACAATTAGGATTACTTAATTTTCCTGGCAATTCCAGGCTTTCCCTTACTCTAAGAAAAAATGTCTATGTCTACTTTTTACACACAAAAATTTCTAACCATTCGCTAGTTAATATAATAATAAAGGAAACAAATAAAAAGTTTTTGTTTATTAAAACAGGAAATATTACTAAGAGTTCTTTTTTTAAAAAACAAACATTTAATCTCATTGAATATCAGTACTAAAAATAAGTAAAATGTCTTTTTTTTCCCCATGCTTTTCATCAAAGAGACAAAATAAAACAAATTTTGAGAAAAAAAGACAAAATATAATCAAAAATTGAGATTTGAAAGCAGAATTGGAATGAATCAATTGTAATTTTGATTTTCATGAAAAAACTAACACATCTTATCTGGAAATAACTTTATATATACTTGCAGGTATTTATCAAAATCATTATTGCTGAATTCCAAGCGTAACATAGGGGGATATCAGACAAGTAATTTATTCTAAAAAATTTTGAAAGCAAAAATTCTACTAGAATATGCAACTTTAGGTGCAATGCTTAATTAATTCGTATAAAATAATCAAAGAGCCTCATAATTAAATAGCAAGTTAATTAAAAGTACTTGTAACAGAGGGGACAAATAAAATCCCACATTTTTGACATGCATTTTTGACATTTATGCTGAATTCTGTGATTTAGACCAGGGCTTCTTAAACTGTGGGTTTCGACCCCCAGGGGGGTCGCGAGACTACTGAAAGGGGGTCGCAAAGATCTGATACTTTTCAATCATTAAAAATAAAATTTTAAAATTAGTATACACACTACGTACAAATATAAATACAAATAAAAATCATACAAAATACTATTGTAGTTTTATTATAACTATTTTTTGAAAAAAAGTGGCAATGCAAAACTGTTATGTAGGGCCTATAAATGAAAATATGGATGTAGCATTTAAAATAATAAATAGAACGCGCTCCTCGATTTTCAACTGAACGTTCGACATTGATGTCTGGCCGCCGGCGTCAGTGTTTGCCTTACAGCTTACACATACAATACGGAAGCATAATCAAGCTAGGCTAGGCGAATTGGCATATTATTTTTATAAAAGAATAATAAAAAAAATTAAATGAAAGCTTCTTTTTCGGCATCTTTGTGATACGGTGCCTTTGTGCGCTGCACACTTTGAACACGCCATGCGTCGGGGTTGATCTGATCGTAATTTGTTGTCATTGCACTGGTAGAGATTCGAGTGTAGTTATTTTTCTGCTTGTACTTCAGTTTGGACTCAGCTTTGTCTTCGTAGTGACATGTGTGTATTTACTGTGTAATTTTCAGTTGGTGTTTTTAATTATTACGTTAAAATTCAACTACATTTTGTTTAATTATTTATTATTATTTAACCATCATGGATAAATGGCTAATTAAAATTCCAACTAATAAGTCTGCCACGCCGTCACAACCAAGTTGCAGTGCTTCAAATCCTACTTCTAGCAAAACAAAAAAAAGAAAATATGACGAATCATATTTGCAGTATGGCTTCACATGCTCTTCTCACAACAATGAAGAACAACCAGTGTGTTTAATTTGCAAGGAAGTTTTGGCTGCAAAAAGCACGAAACCGTCAAAACTGCAACGATATTTGAATACTAAACATGCAACGTTATCAAAAAAGGCAATAGAATATTTTGAGCGTCTTTTGCAAACATCAAATAAAGAAAAGAACACTTTGGAGAAGTATGTTACTTTGAATGATAAATATCTATTGGCATCGTATGAAGTTTCGTATTTGATAGCAAAAACGAAAAAGCCTTTTACTATTGGAGAGCAACTTTTACTACCTGCAGCTATAAGAATGTCTGAAATTGTTCATGGAAAACAGTATGCTGCTGAAATTAGTAAAATTCCATTATCAAATGACACTGTGTCCAAAAGAATTTCAGACATTAGCAATGATCAATTTCAACAGCTTCTTATGAGGCTTAAAGACAGCTCAAAGTTTGCAATACAACTGGACGAGTCGACAGACATTTCAAAAATGGCACAGTTGTTACTTTTTGTAAGATATATTTATGAGGGAAGCATTCATGAAGATATACTGTTTTGTCGTCCTCTGGAAGGTCATACTCGTGGAAAAGATATATATAAAAAAGTAAATGAGTTTTTTGAAAAAGAAGGATTAAATTGGAAAAATTGTGTTGGTGTGTGCACGGACGGTGCTGCAGCAATGACCGGACAAGATCTTGGTTTTACAGCATTTGTTAAAGCTGGAAATGATCATATTACATTTACACATTGTATGATTCACCGAGAGGCACTTGTTGTTAAAAAAATTGCACCAGAATTAAACACTGTGTTTTTTGATGCAGTCAAAATCATTAACTTTATTAAAAGTCGAGCACTTAATAGTCGATTGTTTAAAAATTTGTGCATTGATATGGATTCGGATTATACAAGTTTATTGCTACATGCTGAAGTTAGGTGGCTATCAAGAGGTCGAAGTTTGAAACGATTATTAACTTTAAAAGATGAAGTTCTTATATTTCTAACAGAGCAAAATTCTAATTTGGCCGATTATTTTCAAGATAATTTATGGCTTCTCAAGCTATGCTATTTGGCAGATATTTTTGATAAAATCAATGATATGAATTTATCAATGCAGGGAGTCTGCGTTAATATGTTTATGTTAAAAAATAAACTTGAGGCCTTTGTTAAAAAAATTCTTATATGGAAGAACAGAGTGGAAAGTGGATCGCTCGAAATGTTTCCATTTACTGACGAGTATATAATTAGTAACAATATTTCAAAAAAAGATACTCCTATAACAAAAATTATAGTTAATCATTTGAAGGATATGGAAGTTTACATGCATAGGTATTTTCCCAATGATATCGATACACAACAATGGATTTGCAATCCATTTTCAATTGAAATGGAAGAAATTAATTTTTTAAACTTAAAAGCACAAGAAGAATTTGCCGAATTAACAAGTGATACTACCTTGCGACTTAGATTTTCTCAAGTGCCTGTGCATGAATTTTGGATAGAAATCAAATCAGAATATCCCCTACTATCGGAAATGGCAATGAACAAATTACTGCCATTTTGTACAACATATTTATGTGAATCAGCCTTTTCCACATTAACTTACATAAAATCAAAATACCGTTCAACTTTAATAAACGTTGAAAATTTATTACGATCTGCATTAACTCAAACTGAGCCTAGATTTAATTATTTGTGTAAAAATAAAAAATCACATCCGTCACATTAATATTGTTTGATGTTAATAATATGTTTTTATTAAAAAAATTGTTACAAAAGTTTATTTTTTCTATTGAATATATAGATATAGTTTTATGTTTTCTTATAAAAAAATTGTCACAAAAGTTTATTTTTTCTATTGAATAAATATATATATAGTTTCATGTCATTCTATTTATTGTGTTTTATTACGACCGATATCCCGTCAACGTTTCCAATTATATATATGTGAAATGAATGGGTACGTATTCTTTAATCCTTATTTTATTTACATTGTAAAATAGTGCGATATTACATCTACATCTATGGTTAATATATATTTCATTATATGGAGGAGGGGGTCGTTTAAAATTTCCTAAGCTTGAAGGGGGTCGCTATATAAAAAAGTTTAAGAAGCCCTGATTTAGACCATCCTAAACATTATCTTTTTTTTTTTTTTTTTTTTTTTGTAAATTATCACATTTCAAAGTAAAATAAATCATTATAAGACTTTCAAAATTGCAAACACATTTTTTTAAAAAAATCCAAATAATGCATTGTAACAGAGAGGACATGGAATGTAATAGAAAGGACATTTTACAAATTTGGCAAAAAGTTAAAGGGAAATATCCCTCATGGGTGCAAGTTGGAAAAAAGGCTAGGACTAAAATTTTTTTGACTGAAATACCTAACATACACAATACCCCCTTGACACATACAAACTATCTAAGAAAGTTTTACCATAATACATCAAGTTTAAATACTGTACAAAAAATTTCTATTCATCTGTCTTTTGATAAAATAACAACAGGACATAAGAAAGTAGACCAATAACGTAGACCAAAAAAATATTTTTAAGTACAGAAAAAAAATAATTCTGATTTCAGTCTTCGAGTCAGTCTTGTTTCCGTCCGTGGACATTTTCGAAAGACGGTAATCCATCCTGGGGACGGAAGACTTGCACCCATGATATCACTTAGAAGTGACTCTGTGGTTATTTAAAGTTGGAGTTGGCAGCACTGCTTTAATTGAAACCTGTGCTACATCTTTCTAGTTATATTTTAAAGTTTTTATTTTACCAGACCATGTTCTAAAAAATAAAAAAAAGTGCATTGTTTGTTTGTTTTTCTCAATTTCAGTAATTTGGCAACAAAATTAACCACCCAATTTTTTTACTAGCACTTTTTACACTTGCAAAACTATCTATTGTAACATCAAATAAATCCCAGTGTTTTAAATGGTGACTGGTGTGCATTAAATATGTCAGGTCAGAAAGTCCTCAAGTTCCCAAAACAAATCAATACCTCTGAGGGTACTGATCGAGGAGTTTCATTGTCTTTTGGATTGGGTTCAAAATTACAAGGCTACAGAGCTGAACATTGGTAGCCGTAAACTCAAATTTGGGTCAACTGTTCAACGTAGGTTATAAAATAAAAAGTCACTAGCGCGATTGTCGCAAGTTGCAATATTTAGAAATTCAATGTAATTATTAGGCAAGCAACTGTGATCTTAATAATTCATATTTTCGTGAATAGCACATACACATTTTATAAAGTGTCTGTCGTACCTACGCATAAAATATGGATAGGTCGTAGTACAGCAAACTTAGCTTTGCCAATTTTTATGTTTGGATGAATCTGCTTTGATACTTGATATGCTTCCATCAAGGTGCACATTTAACTTTGTGGGCTTTCTGTCCATTTTCTCTGACAATCATGCACTCAGCTCTACCAGAAGTCTGGTAAGAAAGTTTATCAGATGAGTAGAAATTTATTGCAAGTTTTTTTTGTTCCATCAGAACCTATATTAGGCCATTTCTTTTGTTTTGATAATAAGGTTACAGAGCATGCATAGAACAGTACAACGTTTTCTTGGAGATACAGGTAGTGCACAGTTGGCCTTTTTAATAACTTTCTTCAATACCTAAGGCGTATTATAAAAAGAATATCCTTCCTCAATTTCCACTGCTTGTATCAGTGCCTTTTTATATTTCCTTCAATTTATCTGTTTAGGTTCCTTTTTTTTCTTTCAAAATACTTCTGTTATCATAAATTCACATATTATATTCTTTATCTTTTTTCTTACAAATTTCTTTTTTTTTATTTGGAACATTCTAGTTCTATATTCTCTCATTCTTTTTGCTGCTGTTTTATCCCTATTGATTACTCACTTAAAAAAAAATGCTAACTATCAAATAAAAATGGCACAGATTTGTATAAAAAGTGTGCTCTAATAGTGGAGGAGCTAGTTTAAACTAGTTGAATCAGGATGCATTAGCACTTGCTTACATTCCTAGAGTTCCTTTTTAATGGTCAACATATCAATTTTGTGTAACTGAAGGGACATTTAGTTTTGTCCTCTCCATTATGTCCCCTCTGTTATATGAGAAACTTTAAAAAAAAAAAAAATTAAAATATAACGTAACATGATTTTACCAATGAATTTTACTGTAAAAACCAAATATTAAGTTAAAAGGTTTTTTGCGTAATAAATAAAATGAAGTTAAATTAATAATTGCAATAGACGGGACAAATATATATTTGAGATAAATTTTGACTTAAAAAATAAAATAAGAAACTTTTTTGAGGATAATCACTGCATAATTAGACTCTTGAACCATTTATTTTATAATATAAATCAAGTAATATGTAAAATCGTAATATTTTTAATAACTTATTCCTCTTTAAAATAGTTTTTTTTGTAGAATAAGTCAAAATCATGAATTCTCTCTATTTATGATAAATTTTACTATAATCATGTATAACTCTAAAAAATAACTTTTAAATTCATAAATTACAAAAGATTTACTTTAAAATGATACCAAATACAAGGATATTGCTTAAACTTTAAAAATTCACTACTGGTTTCAATTGGCATGGAATTCAACTATCGCATATTGCAGTCATCTAAAACTGGGCCGGCTGCAGTTTCAGATCATAGTTAAGATAGATAGAGTCAAGACCTTAATAGGAGGGCAAATCAAACAGTAAGTTACCCTAAGTCGCAGCAAGAGTGCGCTGTGTGTCGTAATCTTGGAAAATGTGGAGAAAGGGACAGTAAGTGCTCAGATGTCTAATAGGAACGTTTGTTTCTTCCCCGCCTCATTTTGTGTGAATAGCAGGCAAAGATCAATGGCATGTCAACTGGAAGTTCACTCTAAATTGGAGGTGCGTATAGCAATCAGATTTCTATTAGGAGTCTGTCCGGGCCAAATTTACCATCGTTTAGCGATACCTTCACAAATTTAATTTTAGGAAAAACGGCAGATTTCCTAAATTTTAACAAAATACTTTTTCTTAAAATTTTATTTTTGTATCCCGTAAGAAACGATAAATCCATATTTCCGTGTTGATTTTTTATTATAATATTCACAAAATAAGTACCTCTTAGAAAAACCTAGACAGACCCCAGTGTATGTGCCAAAAGGATTAATTGCAAGGATATTCATTGTGAAACCTAAAACTAAATTCCAAAGGTGCGAACTGCTGCAGCGATTCAAGTGGAAGATATGGCAATATCCTTCATACAGTCCTGACCTATCACCAAGCGATTTTTCTGTTAGCAGAAAAAGGATCTCAGTGGATTACCATTCCTCAATGACGAGGACGTGAAAGCAGCCGTCTTCGGGTGGTTAAATAACACTGGAGATTTCTACGCATCCGGAATCGAAAAGTTCGTTGTTCATTCAGATAAATGTTTACAGTCTCTTGAGAACTATGTGAAAAAGTTAACTTATCTTATATGCTGTCATAGCCATGATGCTTTTGTTCAGGTGATTTAATAAATGGCCATAACTTATAAGTGCAACTTTCGTTTTGATCTGGCCTCATATATTTAACAACAATTTAAGCTTACATGGTATTGAATATTTGACATTTTAGAGTACTTAGTTTCAGGTACTATTTGGTTAGCTAACCAACACTGTGCTTTTTAACACAAAAAAGAAAGAAAATAGTAAGAAAGAAATTATGAGTCAGAAAAAAAATTTGTGATGAAAAAGTATGCAAACCATTACACTACTTACTATTTATTATTAGTATTATTTTATAATACATAAATTAACAAAATGAATAATAGTAAAAATACCTGCATTTTAGCACACTCTAAAACAGTTTTAGTCATAGCAGCAACATCGTTAGCAGTAAAACCAGGCATCTTCTCAGCTAAGAAATTATAATCAATACCAAATATGCCATATTGCTTCATCAGAGCTTCTAGCATTTCCTTTCGGTGACTTATAGACAATAAACCAATAAAAATCTAAATACAAAAGAGACTAGTAACTATAAAATAGTATCTTTTAAATAATTTAAAATTTATTAATTTTAATCTTAAGAAAATATTGAAAAAATGAGACTAAAAGAGAATTTAAAAAAAAATCATTTTACAATCATAAAATAACTTCATACTTCAATAATTTGTTTCAGGTACTAGCTGTATTTTAGATTTACTAAAAAATACACATATATATATATATATATATACATTCAGTCAGACCTCGATATAAGGTCACCCTAAGGGACATCGCAAAAGTGACCTTATAAGCGGGGTGACCTTTTAATCTATTCATTAGCAGTTCGTAACTAAGCACGTAAATAGTACACATTATGATTTTTTAAAAATGGTAATAAAAACGAAAACGATCGGCCATAAATTAAATATTTAAGACAATAAATTTTAACAAAATTAGTAAAGAATTAAAGACCGTTAGATTTTTAAAAAAAAAATTTATTTAAAATAAAGCTGCTTACAAATTTCCTCAAAGTGTACATATATACATAAAATCTTACCCTATTTAAAATAATAATTTCATTAATGCAGGTTTGTCTCGCTTTTGGTTTCATTTTTCGAACGATGTTTTCTAGATTTTGTAACTCCTCAAAATGTTCCTCAGCTTCCTCATGATTTGTAAAAAAATTTCGCATGACATTTTTGCAATGAAGGCTTCCGCTTGGGTTACAGGTACAGTCTCAGGATCACTGTCATTGTCCTCACTGTCCACAACTTGTAAAACAATTTCAGAAATTGTAGCTTCAGAAGTGGTGGCAATTTCCTCAACAATCAAACCATATTCAGCCTCCCCTTCAAAAGGCATGGCCACGATTTATCAAATCTTCCATCAGAACAGATAGAGGAATATCGTCTTCTTCGGTTTCGGCATCCTAGATGTTCAGAGAACTCACAAAACCAGCATGACGAAAACAATTTGCTTTGCATGTGGTGGACACCATGTTCCAACATTTGTACACATAGAAAACTGTCTTGAAAGTTAAATCATGTCTTACTTTAAATCTCTGAATTCATCCATTGCTCACCATAAAATCAGGTTCTCCTGATTCCGGGGCTATTTGCAGAGCTTTTTCTTTCAGTACTGAACACGATATTGACACATTTTGCCCTCTAGACATTTTTATTCATTGGAGAACGGCATCTTCAATTTTCTCATAAGGGGGGAAATGCATCCTTTTTCTTTTCCCAAATGCCTTGCGGATATTGTTTACAAGACAGAATATTGTTTAAGGGAGTACGTGGCATACCATGTTCTTCGGCAAAATGTGCTTTTGATAAATTTGAATTTTCAAAATCTGCAGTGATCTTTTCCTTCTCTCATAGAGTCAATGTCTTTCTCTTTGCCAACATGATGACACTATGAGAGAGGTTCAAATTGAATTCTTTCCTCTGGTCTGGTCAGCAAATAGTCATGTGACACGATGGGAAAACTTGTCCTTTGTTCTCGTCCGAATGGCAAAAGCCCCTCCCCCTCGAGCAATTACTGGCAGTGAAGACAGGGGGAAATTCTTTGTGAACTGGGGAGTGGAAACTCTTTCAAGGTTCAGGTGTGTTCGTCGGCTGCAACATTTTCCTAGAATTCGAGAGGGGTAATTGCATTGTAAGGAAGTTGAATAGGCTTTTGTTAGAAAAGAGCTCCAATCGCCTCAGATAAAAATTACCTTATAAGCTATAACGATTTTTAAAGCTTGACCATATATCCCATAATCTGTAACAAAGAATTCCTATTCAGTGAACCTGGACTTTGGAAAAGTGACCTTATATTTTTGAAAATTAGGTTTTGAAAATTATTGCAAGGTTTTGAAAATTATTGATGAATTTTGAGTGTTCTCTTCTTTGACATCTTAAAAACATTTTAAGTATTTAACTTTTGCACAAAAACCAAGTCTACTGTTCTTATTGAAATTCAGAACATTCCGAGAGATAATTTTAGTAACAAAAAAGCTACAAATTATAATCAAAAATTTTTATATCTCTGATTAAGACATTATGAATTATTTTAGGAAACAGCAATGTGACATTGATACAACTTTTTTTTTTTTTGCACTTAAAATACTAATGTTATGGATACAGAGCAATGCTGTAAATAGTAGAAGAAATAATGAAGTTAATGAAGCAGTAAATTTATGAAATACTTATTTGTATCTATGTTATTATGGATGGGTGGTCTAATGTAAACAATAACAAGCGTCCTTAAACCGGAAGAAATTTAGAAAATTTCCGGTGTATCCCTCCGCTTATGTTATGTCTACGAGGCGATGTGTGAACAAGCCAAATATTCTATGCAGTTTTGTCATTGTAATTTGGGTTCAAATCTAAACATAATTGTACCATTCATAAGAGCTTTCAGAAATGTATTGATTCTCAGAGGTCGTAAGGCCAAAAAAAATTTTGGAATGTTAATATCTCACTGTGAATAATTCTTAAGGTTTGCCATGTTTTGTATTTTATCCCTTATTTGGCTACATTTGAATAAAATATCTTTAAAAATATCTTTTTAAGTTAGCCTAATTAGAAAATATTCTAATGATTATAATATTAATATGATAATGCTGAAGTTAAAGGCTGAAAGAAAGAACTCGGTACATGTGAAATACTGCAAAAGATATGATGCAATAATATGATGGCGCGTTTTTTCAATCTGCGGCATAAAAATATATCGGAAGCAATAACCCGGAAGTCTTGAAAGAGCAATTTTACCACTAGCGCCACCACCCTTAGCTTTACACGATCACCCATCCATACAAGAAAATAAATTTAAATTAAATATGTAATAGAACAAAAAACAACTACTACAGTTAAAAAAATAATAACTATTTTAATCGGAAACACCTGTGTAACAGGGCATGCAAATGTTGTCTACCTTACCTTGTAACATACTTCTTTTTTTTCACATACAAATGCACTCTTCTTGACTTTTTTGTAAAAACACATTTTACTATTTTTTTATTATTTTGAGAAAAAGATAATGTCTTTATAAATATTATTTTAATTTACTTGGGAGTATAGAGATTTAAATTCTACCAAACAGTTGGTCAACTTTACTAAACAGTTAAGAAGAAATAAAATAAAATACACTTATGACAATATGCCCAAATTTACTTATGACTTATACAATATACTTATGACAACTTGTAAATACTTATGAATATAAAGTATTGTCATTAAAAATAATACCTACATGGTGATCAATAGAAACACCTTTACAGTAGTTTTAAGCATACTAGGTACAATAGGTAACCGATTATCCGGAACGATGGAGACCATCACTATTCCGGATAACTGATTTTTCCAATTTTCTGAATCGCTACAAAAAGTCGTTTTTTATATTGTTAAACCCAACTAAAAAAAAAAAAAATTTGGGAAATAATCTTAAAAAGAAGAAAAAACAATGAAGTAATACACTAATGATTATTTCCAAAATGATGGTAAGGTAAACATGTTTCAAAAAAGAAAGAAAAATCCTGAAATCTTATGAGGAAAAAAACATTTTTTTTAAAAAAATGGCGGGAAAATGTATCGAATTTATTTAAATTAACGACGGAATTAAAGATTTTGTTTGAACTAAAATTATTTATAACAGAGAATCTGTATTCATGAATGTTTGGTTTAATTATTACAAAAATGCAATTAAATTATGCATAAATGTTAAATTTTGCTATAACATTTATTTTTTTTTAAGAAACTAAGCAAAAAAAATTTATAATTCTTAGTAAACCTTTTAAAAATGTGCCTTTTTCTTAGAAAAAAAAACCATCATGCTTTTATATATACATACATATGATAGGGAAATATCAGGACACAATAACATAAATCCTTAGAGATATCAATGAAAGAATGAGCAACAGAAGCATTAATAATTAAGATTACATTTTAAGTCATTACGGGGGCTAGGATGTTGATGGCTGAAAAATCCTTAAAAGTTACCCTTAAAAAATTTGAAAAAGACTAAAAATGACCCTAAATTAATAGACAATGCCCTTAAGAGTTTTCTAAGGCATGTTTCACATTAATTTCCTTAAAATTATAAATCGTAATCTGTATTTTTTAATTTAATAAAAAATAAGATAATTAAAATAAATATGTAATAAATAAATTAATTAAAAAGTCAATAAACATCTCGAAGATAAATGATAATTTAAGATAATTGTAATCTTCAAAAAGAGAATTGCCAACCCAAAAGCAAATTATATTTTGAAACACTCTGTTTAACAGCATCTCTTGTAATTGGAGCAAATTTAAAATAACCAAATTCAATGTAAACTTAAAAGTAATTTATCAAGAAAAAAATTAATACATGAGCAAGCTGCTTGTAACTTAAAAAATATTTAAAATTCATAAAATAACGTGAAAAAATTAAAATTATAAAAAACTTTATATATAATATATAAGCGCTCTATGAAAGAAAAAACAACCAATTGTACAAAAGATGCATTAGTTATAAACATTCTAACATTGATTATTACTTTTGAAAAACAACACAATTAGAAAAACCAAATGAATTTAAAAAAAAGATTGAAACTGAAAACATGCTTACTTCAGTGTCAAAAAAATTTATAAAATAAGCATTCAGCAGTCCTTTATGTGGCACAGCACCAAGAATAAAAATATGTTCTTTTTTGAGAACATCAATCAAGTAAGTTAAAAAGTTTAATTTGTCATCTTTTTTCGATTTTGAAGGATTATTTTTAAATATTCGATCTAAATTATCAATAAACAGAATTACAGGAATATTAGACAAAACGTTTTTCAATTTAACAAGTGCAGATATATATGCATTGCACACTTCTAAGGAAAGTTTTGAAAATCCATCGACTTTGAGAAGGAAACAATTTATGTCAGAGCAAAATTTTTTAATCAAAGTACTTTTACCACTTCCGGAAGGTCCCAAAAGTAATATTCTTTTGCTAACTTTAAAACACATTTTCAATAACTCTAAAGCATCATTAAAACCACCAAGAGTTTTCAGTTCAAATTGTTCTGAAATCTGGAACTGTTCAAAAGAAAGAAAACCAGTTACTTCTAAAACAGTACTTCGTGTAATTCGTCCATAAGTGCTGTCTCTTATTTTATAATTATCGTCAAAAAGCATATTTTTCACTATCAAACATTTAATATTAAGTAAATTAGCTAATTCTAGTCCATCACATTTCACAATAGCATTTGTTTTAACAACATAATTATGAAAGAGTTTCGAAATTACATTAGAATAATGCTCTAATGTGGGGATGGCAGAGCAGATAACACTTTGAAGTACTATTCGTATTTCTAATTTCTTAATAACCGAAGTTTTTATTAGACTGAAATCTGACGGAAAATTCAACAATTTTTTGCTGGTTGCGTTAACATTAACATTTCGATATGTAACAGTTTCGTCAATTGCAACACAATTCTCGGGATCCAACAAAGGAAATATCCGGCATATACAATTATATACACCACAATTCACCGAAACAAAATCTCCAATATTTACTTGCAAATTTCGCAAGTCATTAATAGGTAAATAACACTTTTGTACGGAAAACTCGTCTCCAGTTAAAACTTTTTTAACCAAGTTTCGAAACATTTTTACAAAGCTTTTATGAAGTATCGGAAGATTTTTATTTTGGATAACTATATGAAAGCAACTAGATTTTCCCGTCAAATTGACCTAGTAATTTTATCCGTCACATCTTAAAGCCCAAGATTTTGAACAGAAAAAGTATCTTTAATAAAATATAGATATTGCAGCGATATTCGTTAGGGCAAGTAAGCTTCAAATAAATAAATTGCAAGAAAAGTCGTGAAGTGTGGAGAAAGTAAATAAATCCTCAATGATCAAAATCAAAACTATACACAAATAAATAAAAAAAACGTGCTAAAATTGTCATAAACAGTTGAAAAAATATTTTATGAATAAAACTTTTTTTCAATTCCGGTTCATAAATAACTATGTTCAGTACAAATATAAAACTGAAATCTGACGGTTCAAATATTGCTTATTACGAACTAATTGAAATCTGAGGCACAAAAACATTACAGTTAAGATTAGGCAGTTACAATATTATAATATAATTAATATTTTTTGAAATTTTAACAGGTCAGCCTGTTCGGCAGGGCACTGAACCCATGTCCGAGAGTTCGTGTGTACGAACCCTGCCGACTGAAGACTCCCCGTGTAGTAAAATGGTGACTGATGCACGTTAAATCTGTCGAGTCGCAAAGTCCTCCATCTTCCCATAACTCTGGGGGTACTGAATTGGAGATTGATCGTTCTCTGATTCAGGTCAAAATTACGATCTGTGGATGATTGTTGTAGTTCATTTACGTCGCACTAGAGCTGCACAATGGGCTATTGGCGACGGTCTGGGAAACATCCCTGAGAATGATCCAAAGACATGCCATCACAATTTTGATCCTCTGCAGAGGGGATGGCACCCCCGCTTCGGTAATCCGATGCCCTGCGCGAAGTCGAGCTCTTTACAGTAGAGCAGTTTAACGAGGACCAATACCGCACACCCTCTGTCCCTACCAAGACTGATCCAAGTGGTCACTCACCAGCACACTGACCGCAGCCAGCGATGCCTGACTTCGGTGATGTGATGGGAACCGTGTCTTAATGATCAGTCCACTGCGGGACGATCTGTGTGGTATTGGCGATCAAATGAGCAACAAGTGGCGTAGACTCTCTGCGTATGACAATATTTCGCACGCATGTCTTCACCATTAGCGTGTGGAGAGCTACTTGTGACTGTGACATTATCCACCTTTACGCGCTGTTGCTGCTCAGTCTCGTCTCGATTCGCGATCGCAACGCTCGAGTACGCCGTCTAGCGGGAGCCTGTAAATATCGGACATTAACTTAATACAATCACATTTTCTGCCATCAAAGTCATTGACTGAATCAGACGCCATTTTTTAGCAGCAAATAAGAAACAAAATTTCCCTAAGGAAAAGGCCGAAGAACTTGAAAAAAATCTCCAGAATATTAGTAAATCTTTCAGGAACAGAACACGCCAAACATTTGAAGAAAAATTCCTCAATAATTTTTAATTTCTATTATCAACAAACTTGCAACTGATGACTTCCGATTTCGGATACTGTTACAGATGTGTGTATTAAGGTAAAATGCATTTCTTCTGTCTTCAATTCATTACGAATTAAAGTGAAGTCAACATTGCTTTCGTCATTCCAGTGAATAAATATGAATTCAGAACATACAGAATTGTAATAGTTATAGCATATTCTTCTTCGTTATAGAATAGTATATATTTCTGTATCCATATAATTCGGAAAACAACAATAAAAAATTATCCAAGTTACTTGAAATAGTGCCATTTGTGCTGATTCTTAATTAATTTAAATCGTTTTCTTGGTAAGTTTTTTTTAATTTTGAAAGAATAAGTTCAACTAGAATTCAGCTATTCTGTTTTTAGCTACATATTCAAATTCATATCAATTATAAAATTTTGCTGTGTAGTATGTTATCTAAAAGTAATGAAGGTATAAACTATGTATCTATTATTTGAGAATAAAGTTTTCAAACAAGGAACTTATCATTTTGGAATTCTCCGGGAATCATAAATCAGGTAAGTGCAATGATTTTTACAATAAAAAATTTGCTTGTAAATATTTTTTTTTCATTTGATGATGGTTCTCTACAGAATGGTTTTTTACGTCTGATTAAGAACTATAAGAATAATAAAAAAAGAAACAATATGAAAGTTTTTATTTCAATGTTAAGAATTCTTAAAATCGTTTTTTTTATCCTAAGAATTCTTTATTTTCCGTTTTTTAGTTTATAATTTTTTGATAAAAATTGTTCTCAAAATACTTTTTTTGAAAAATTAAATGGTATAACATTATGTGTTTATGTATACTTCTTGTATATTCCAATGTTTGAAGTAATATGATTCAGAAAAGTATGGAATAAAAATTCGGTACTTACGTATTAACGCCACCGCCGCTACAGATTTGGCGGTTTTTAAGTGCCGCCAATCTACACTTAAAATTTTTGCGACAATTCATAAAATAAAACACTTTATTTAAAATCAAAATAGTCAATCGGATTTCGGTGGAAAATGAGCCGATATAGAGTTTAGCATAGATTCAAAACAATCATATCGCCATATGAACTCTGATAAATAAGATTCCAAATGAAATAACATTTCCAAAACGTACGTTTACCAAGATAAAGTTTTATGTTGTGGGAATTGGTACATTTTCGTTTTTTCGGTAAAATATTTCCCTCCTGAAAAAATAAAATTGCATCTTGTTTTGTTTTTGGCAAATCCCAAAGACGAATTTTCGTAGCACTAAAAATGGCGACAAAAAAGAATTGTTTTTTTTTTTTTGTTTCGTCAGCATTCTTTATTTTACGTTTCTTAGTTTCTAAATAATGATTTTTATTGAAACTTGAAATTTTTTGATAAAAATTGTTGTCAAAAAACTTTGTTTACAAAATTAAATTTCATAAAATTATGAGGCTTATGTATACTTTTTGTTCATTTTAATTTTTGAACTAATATGATTCTTAAAACTATAGAATGTAAAGTTTAAATGGGCCTTTCATGTTATATCATTAAATTTAGTAATACTATTTCTCGGGCATTAGGTTTTAACTCTTATAAGAATATACATATTTTTTTCTGTTAATGTACAAATATTTTTCCGATGTGTTTTGGATATTCCTTCTCTAATAAAAAGAGATACCATTTTGTTTTCGGTTGTACAAGAAAGAAGATCAAGCATTTTTCTTTTTTAAATTTAATAAGCCACATTAAAGAAGGAACGTTGCAATGCTACACGCTACATTAACGACGTCTCCAGAGTAACTGAATGACGGTTCATATAGAAATCGCAGGTATGCGTCTCATACAACAACGCCCCCTATAGTTCGTTGCGATCGCGAATCATTACGTCGGCCTGCTTACACTCGACTGCTAAACGCAACACAGGAGCGACTACGACCGTGAAGATAATACATCTCTCACATTCAGCACTCAAAAAAACCCGGTGACCTTATATAATCCAGCTTTCCTTTCTTTCACAAGTACAGCAACTAGTGTTATCCATTCATCGAATTCTATCCCTATTAAAATTCTGGTGGGGGAGTATTGTGGCGTAACTACCACTGCGAAAATTTAACATCAGTTCACTGGTACATAAGCCATGCAATAAAAAAATTATAATTATAATAGATTTGCGCTTGAAGGTTTTCTTGAAGTTCTAAGATTTAAACTTTCTGCAAATATGATTCTTATAAGTTTTAAATCCTTATTATTCATTATCCACATTGCATCTTTTGCATATTTTCTTTTCATTTTATTTATCATAGTTAAAAGTATTGGGGGACATGATTTCATGGAAATGGTTTTTAAATATTAATTTGTTAACAATTTGATGACTGCATCACTCAAGATATGTAAGCATGATTTAATGCGTAAATAGCATAATACTGCTTCAGGTTAAGGCTCCTATACTATGACCTCTATTTCGATTAAATTAAAAGTGAAAAAAGGAAAGAAAGAAAAAAAAATGTTAAATTAATTATAGAATGAGAGGGCATTGCTAAATAATAAAGATATTTTAAATCAAGTATATTGACAAATTTAATTCCTATTTTATTTTTTGTGCAAAATTTGATGCACAATGCCTCGTTAAAAAATTACAATCTTATAATTGAGTATTTCGTTCTGTAAAAAGAAAGAAAAAAAAGAGAAAATAGCTATTTTTTTTAAAAAAAAAAAATAGCTATTATTATTTAGCATTGAAGTAAAAATGTGATTTTGTCGCAAATTTCCTAGACTCAAAATATCGTGATTTTTAACAGACACGCAGTTTTCAATTTTTATTGTTTTAAACAGAGAATAAGTAGCAAAAAGTTATTGCTTAAGAGTTGTATTGACATAAAAATTTTTTTTGAAGTGTCAACAAAATTCATAAATGATTGAACTTTTTTGAAACTACTAACAACTTTTCAGTTTAAAGAAAAAAAAATCGATATTAAATGTACAATTAATATATATATATTTTCTTTTAATTATTAAGAGAGTGTTAACGTATATGATGCTCACATAGAAGTTAAGCATTTTTTAGTATCTATAAGAAACCTCAGCAACCATTTTTTTTGATTATTTCAATTCTGTGTTTAAGAAGTCTAAAATGGACTTTTTAACTTTCTTTTTTATTTTTTAAATCAGCAATATTTTGGATTTTGAGGATAATCAAATGACTTCTTTGAAAAGTTAGTAAACATATAAGAAATTTCTATCATATTTGATTAACTAACGAATTGTACAGGAAAATTTTTTTTCTCCAATTTCATATAGTATTTGAATCTAAGATTTTAAATTTAACAAAAAATGCTAATTTATGACATGTAAAGCTGGCCAGATAGTTACTGACTGCCTTAAATGTAGATTATAAAAAAAGTTTTAAATAAATAAAACCAACGAAAAAAATACTAGGTATTTAAATAAGTTAAGACTAATGTAAAATAATAGTCACTTTCTCTATTTTTCTTTCTTTCTTTAATGCAGATTGGCTTTACTCAAATTTCCTTATTGTTTGGCCAATGTTCAAAGACACGAGGTTATGGAGCTTGGCGTTTCAAGACAAATTCGCAACATGGATCACCTGTATATTATTGAAAATGAAATCTCATTTATTGGGATGACTCTATATTATATTAGTTGCATGAACTATACATGTGATTTTTTATTTAATATTTCTACAATTTTCACGATTCATAAAAAACCCTGAGTTTACCATGTAAAAAATAGTTCTTTATTTTTCATACATTTTGTAAGTCACAGCAAACTATCATTGTTTATAAGTACATCTTACGAAGAGAGTAATAATATTAATTTAATTATCTTAGAAAATATGATGTGTCTTTATCTTAAGAAACTAATCAGTCCCATATTACTAAGATCCATTAACGTTTAAATATATTGTGCAGAAATATATTAAAAAAAAAACCCCACTCAAGGTCAAATCCTTTCTCAGTTTAGAATCAAGACTGTAAAGTTCTAATTCTTGGATATCTGGCCCGTACTTAAATAAAATTCTATTTCAATATCCAAACCTCACCTACATCATAAAATTACAATGTTAAGGCTTTTAATTCAAAGCTCAACATATGTATGTTTAAAATCTTACTATCCAGGAATATTTTTGGTTTGTTGAAGTAGTTGAGGAATTCGCTGAAGAAGTTGAATGTTGATCGACATATTTTATTCGGGAGAGATGTAGGCAAGCAGTTATTTAACAAAAATCATAAATTACTTATTAAAGCATCAAATTGTAATACATAAAAATTCTTTATTTTTGAATTACTTTATTATGCGGAGCTCCAAAGTAAAGAGTAATCTCAATTTTTTATATAAGTATACATTATCAAATTATAAATTTGGAAAATGGCTTGGATAATGTGGTTGCAGGGCTTAGCCCGACATGACACTCTCTGCCCACTCAGAAAATCAAAAATGTGAGTGTGACGAGTACATTATCATAGTTTTTGCCAAGGAAAGTTAAGGAATCAGTGTATTGGCTATTAATTGATTAAATTTAATGTCAAGGCTCTTTTTCTTAGTCTTACACATTCATATGTGTTGGTGAAAAAGAAAGTGTGAGAAATAATAAAGGACTTCAATGAAATCAAAACATTTGCAACCATATAATGGTTTTTGAATTTATGCTAATGTGTTAGGCAGAAGTAGAGGAGATATCTAAAAATGGATTTTATTCTGCACTCAATTTAAGGTTGTGGTATAAAAAGATTACGGTTCATATTAATGATTTTTATTTATTGAAAAAGTATTAAATAAGTATTAAATAAGATAATAATGCTAGAAAATATGTTATGCATATTTCAGCATGACATTTATTAACATACTTTTTCTTAGATTTTGTTTTCAAATTTTATATGCTCAAAATTAAAGAAATTTTAAAAAGATTTTCTTATTTATTTTATTTATTTCATATCTTTGGAAAGAATATTACAAACATGACATTGCATCATAGTAAATATAGAACTTTATTTAAGTATAAACTTTACAAAAATATTTTGATTTAAATAAATATTTTGAGACAACATAAGTTAATCATTTGCATAGATGTTATAACAATCAAAATAAAACAAACAGCTTTTCAAATGTTTAAATAAAAAAAAAAAATTTTCTTACTTTTCAGTAGTAAGTATTATAGCTAAAGTTTTTGCTTGAAAGATATTTAAATAATTTTCTGATGATATCAATATTTAAATTATTAGTATTACATTTTCAAACAATACTATAATACTTTGTATTTTAAAACAATTATAATAAAAAGGCAAACTTCACAAGACAACTAAAACCTAGTTTTCAACAAAACCATAATGCATATACTCTTGTAATAACATTTTATTTCTATGTTAATGTTTTATATGTAGTTTGCATTTAACTAAATATTGCCAAATTCGGAAGTATTTATATATAGATATAAATAAATAATAAATGTTAATTTAAGCTATTATTTTACAGCACATTTATTTTCTATTAGATTGGAAAAAATAGAATAAAGCCTTCATAAAATGATTTTAGAAAAAGCATACTGTTTCCAATTTATTTTGTAATTTAGTGAGCTCTTTCTGAAAAACAAACTTTTTATGGGGGGGGGGGGGAAANGGGGGGGGGGGGACAACAAAAAACAAACTGCAAATAGCTAATACATTTTTCTATTTACAAATAGCTCACAAATTGCATTTCAAAATTTTTTATATTTGTATAATTTCAGCATGTAAAAAAATAATATGAGAGCCAAAATATATAATTGCTCAAGTTAAATAGGTATTAAAACTTAATAAAAAAAAGAATATTGCACTAAAATATAACTTATTTAGAGATAAAAAAATAACTTTGGTGTTGATGAATGATTCATATTTGAAGCAAATATAAATAACCTGACTATTTTTCTCAAACAAAAGTTAGTTCTCATGACCACACTTGACAAACAACTCTTCCAGGAAATTTTAAAACAAATACCAAAATTTAAAGTTCACGGAATTAAAAAAAAAAGAGCTAGTTTTAAAATAAATGATTACAACAATAAATCTATTTAGATAAAGACAAAACTACTCATATTTAATAACATAAATAAAACCATATCTTTAGTAATTATTTAAATATTATAACCTCATAAAAGTTATTTTCAAAACAAGGAACAAATACTCTTGGTTGAAAAGTATAGAGATAAAGAGATATTTTATATAAATCATTAAAATCCTAAAAAATTTATACAATCATTCTATATAACTAAATTATTTCACATAAATATAAGCATTTATCAACAAACAATGTAAAACACAAATTTATTTCATATAACTATTCACAAAATATTTATATATACCATACTTAGCAATAAATAACATTTATTTAGATATGAAAGCACCAAATCCATAATACACAACATAAGCACAAAAAATTTTTCTCACAGGAAAAGAACTAAAGAAATTTAAAAACTAAAGAAATTTTTTCTAATTTTTATAGAATTCATAGTCATGAAAGACATTTTATAAATAGATAACTGTTTGGAAATTTAATCAAAACAATGAGTAAAGCACAATTAACAAGTTTCAAACAATGATGACAATTAAAAATTTAACAGGAAATAGTCATCTGATAATACAGTTAGTCATAAGGAAATGGAATGAATACTAAGTACCAGAAATATTTGTAAGAAAGGAAGATGTAGAAGAAACTCAAAAAAATATTTAATCCAAACGTAATTTTCATATTTTTTGAAGTTTACTAAGTCAGTTAAATATTGAGAATAAATTCGAAAAATGATAAACATATAATTGAAGAGCACAGTTTTTTCAATTACACTTTGAATCACCAGAAAATAAAAAATTTATTAAAGATCATAATATATAAGAAAAAATGGTACAAGAGATACTACAGTTCGTTTTAATAGAAAACATAAAAAAAAAACAGAGTTATACTAATATTGTATGCCACAACAAACAAAGGAAGAGCATCATAAATATTAATAAATAATATTTCAGGAATGGCACATTTTACTAATTATTTCAAACATGCCAGCCAATTGACCTTTAGGCAGTGGGCTCTCAAATATTTTTTAACAATGCAATTATTTCACTAATTTAAATAGGAGCTATAATGACATGGTATTGTGAGCAATCTCACTCCTTCTAGTCTTTAACTACAATTGAGGGAGAATTTACTTTATCATTAATATTTATTTTTTACCTTTTTGTTTATCATTTAAATAAATGTTATGGGCATTTTATGAAACTAATTCTTATTTTTGACAACTTTTTATTGACAAAGAATAGGTAACAAAATTTCTTTTCAGCGGTAAAAAGTTATTTGAGAAAAAATAAAGAACAATTTCCATTATTATTATTATAGCTAATTACAAGAGCAATAGATGAGTTCAATATTTTCAGATAAGAAAACTTTTAAATGGGGGAAAACAATTTACTTTAGGATAGAGAGATCAAATTTTGTATTATTAAAAGTGTATAACAATGCACTTTGTACTTAAAAATTCCTGTGAGCAAAATACAAAATTTTTGGCCTTTATTTTAACTCTTGAAAATGAGTAAGCTCTATTAGAAATAGACACTGAAGTCACTAAACTAAAAATAATGTTCTTGTTAATCTCATGATGACGCATTTAGTGCATGTTTTAAGTTGTATACACAATATTAAAATGACTAAGTATTATAAATTCATTGTTTTATACTCATGTAAAATACATAAAGAATTAAGTGAAATATACAATTTAAATGCAAAATACTCTAATGTATTTTAAAAAAGAGAATTCGATTTAATTATAATAATGAACCTTAAATTATATTTTAAATAAATTCTTATAAACTGATTTTAAATTAATAAAAATTTACAGTTTAATAAAAGAAATCATAACCAAGAGTTAGCATAATTAAGATTTCTAAAACACTGTCTATTTGAGTTTTATTAAAATAAAATTCGCATATATTGAGAAAGCTTTGAGATTAGGGTTTGAAATTAAGAAAGTACTCAGTGAATATCACAATTAATGAAATCCATAAAATGACCTCTTTAAATTAATTAGCTTTAATAATCCTAATTAAGAAAATAGACTATTTCTATTACTCTTAATAAAGTGAACATTAGTGAGCAATTTTTCTAACTACAAAAAATATCTTATTTTTAACCTATACTTAAAGAGATAAAAAATTTCAGTAATCATTGTAATCTTAAAAAAAAAAAAAAACAAAAAAAAAAAAGCCAGCAGGCNAAAAAAAAAAAAAAAAAAAAAAAAAAAAAAAAAAAAAAAAAAAAAAAAAAGAGCCAGCAAGAGTAATATATATACATATTAATCTATTTGTTAGGATTAAACACTCTTAGAGAACTGTTTATAGCTTAATTAATTAGTAAATTTGCATACTTTTAAATTGAACATGTAAGTGTTCTGTTCTTCATTATACTTTTTTTTGGTATTGAAATGCAAATAAAATATTTTCAGATTTCACAATTCTAAAACTTTTGTTAATGATCAACATTACGTAAAATATAAGTAGGTAAAATTATAGATGACAAATGGAAATTGAAAATAAGTTTCACTAGCAAAATTTTAGTAAAGTTAATTCCAGGCTGAAGAGAAAATTTCTCCCATATGATAATCTCCACAAAAAATGTTAATCATCATGAAATTAGCAAGAACTTTATATTTACTTTTGATACCACAGTATTTAATTAATCATCAAGCTCTTCAATTTCAGAATAACTAATTTGGAGACAAGATGTTGAAGGTGCAAAATGATAAGATGTCCAATCCCACGGTGCCACAGGTGCAAAAGGAAAGGCAGATGTAATCACAGAGGTGCCATCTTGAGTGTGACCGGGATCAATAACTTCAGCAGAGAGTGTGTAGTCATCAGACGCTGCTCTTCGGTGTCTAGACGGAACTTTTGGCTGCAATGCCTGATTACTCAAATTTTTTATTTTCTTTTCAACAACCTGAATCTCAGCATTAATTTTCAAATTATTTAGAAAGAGAACAGGAGGGCCTCCTCCAAGAATATGTGCCAGAGGAATCCATCTTAGATAACACTGGTGCCAAAATTTTAAAGATTTTATATAAGGATCTATCTTTAAAAGATTTTCTTCATCATCTTCCCAAACTAAAGGCTCAATTTCTAGCTTTTTAACCGTTAAGGGGCGGGACTGAGAATGTCCAGCATCTCTCAGACTACTAAATGATTTTGGCCGCTCTGTTTTATGCAATGTTTTGGTGGGGGATGCAGCGTACTTGTTTAAGATGTATAAAGGATTTGCAAAAAGTCTCAAATCATTTCTTGAAAACTGCCGTGACCATTTCCAAACACTTTGCAGCTGGAAGCTGTTGCTCTCACTGTGAGAAGATAGTGCTTCAAATCTATTTTTGTGACAATTGAATAAAAATGTATCAAAAACACTGACATGACAGCTGTCCCAAAGAGATGTCAGGTATGTTTCAGAAAACTCAAAAACAGTAGGGCATTGTTCTGTAAGTTGCCAGACACAATCAAGGAACAATAGGAATACAGGAGCCTAAAAAGTAAAAAATAGGAAATAATTAAAGATATAAAATGATATTAAATAATTCAATTAAAAAATGTACTCATTTTCATTGATGTCATAAAATTAACAACAAAAGGAAGCAAGAGTGGGAATTTTGTGGAGTAATAAAGGGAAATAGTATTCTATAAATAAAAAAATAAGAACATGTAAAGAACTACTTCTATTATACTAAGAGCTACACACATGAAGTATTAATAAAACAAAATATAAATTATCACGATAATTTATACACTATAAACAAATAATTTTTCTAAAATAATAATTTAAAAATTTATCAATTTGCACGTTTTTATGTAGGATATTGGAACAAACCATCAATTTTCTTTAACTGTATTTGTTAAAGTAGCAAAGGAATTAAAAAATAAATAAGTAATCATATTGAAAGTTGATTTCAATTTATGAGTTAATAATAGATTATTATTTATAAATTAATAGTAAAAATAATTAATTTGTTGATACCTTAATTTAGATAATAAATTTTTTTTAATAGCATTCAACAAATTAATCCTTGATCAGCCAAAACATTTATATATACATATATTTTAAATAAAGCTTTTTGTAACATGTGATGTTTGGCACAGATTCATATAAAAAGTTATGCAGTGTCAAATCCAGCAAGCATTAAAGCCATCACAGAAGTGAACTGATCCCTTTGGATGAATGTCTAGTCTAACAAAAATGCCAATCTGTTAAATATTTTATCACATAAAAAACTTTAGTGCAGTCCTTACTTGCTGAGCTATTGTAAACAGCTTTATGATTAAATTATTGGCTGCCATGAAGAAAAAATTGGCTTTTAAAAAGCATGAATAATTTGTATTTATTGTAAGGTTTTTTGCCGTATTCAGCACAGTTTCTTTTAAAAAGCATTTAGAGATCAGAAAGGGAATTATGAAATGCCCTGTATTATATTGCTCATACCTCTTCTGATTCAGAGCCACTAATTAAATGATGTCTTTCAGTGAATGCATGACCTAAAGCTACCCATTCTTTTTGAATTAATAGTTCAAAACCAGATCTACTTCGGTATATAGGATCTAACATCAATTGTACCAAGCTGGAAACTATACAATTCAGGTCTCTCCCTTCATGCTCTATAAAATTACAGAGAAAAAAACATTTCATAATTGAAATCTAAAATGAAAATTATATATACTTTAATGATAACAAAATGGATATTAACTGCTGTAAATAATAAAGTTATGATCACACATTGTAATTGGAATGTATAAATCTGGAAATAAAAGATTGTAATTGGTGCATTCTAGCAAAGAGCACTAATATATTGAGTTCATAAAGTTGTAAAAACAATAAGAAGTCTATCTGTATTGTTTAAATAAAGTAAATTTAGAAACTTGTTATTTTCAGTTATATAAGTTTTTAAAAACAAAGAAAAATATATGAGTATATGTATAGGAATTCCAAAAAGTAAGGAAAAGCACACATAATCTAGAAAAATCAGCAGCGTATTAAAAATTCGAAAAATGCACAGGTTTTATGTCTTCAAAAGATTTATTTAAAGGTTCTAAAATCCTTTTAGGGGTGGGACAAAAAGCAGCTCCAAAATTTTAAATGGAAACCTCTATTTTTGTTGCCAATTTTGATTATTTTGAAAAAAGTATCCCAATTTGAATTACAGATTTTTGTATTTTAGTCCACAGATGGTAATTGGTTAAATAAAACTAAACTAAACTAAACTCAGCGACGCGACAGCCCTAGAGGGCCAAGGCCTACTGTGCCCATCTCAGTTTTCTTGACCTTGGGCTCTGGGGTGCAGAAGCAGATGTTCCGGTCAGGTGGTCAGCCGAACACGGAACCCTCAGTGTTTAGTTCCCAAGCATGCTTGGTACTCATTTATCGACCTACTGAAGGGATGAAAGGCTGAGTTAACCTTGCCCAGCCAGAGGATCGACCAGGGACCTGTGGCACGACAGCGCAAAGCACTACCGCTCAGCCACCGGGTGTCAATTGGTTAAATAGATATAGGGTAAAAAATTGTTTAAATTACAGATATCTAAAAAAATAAATATCAGATGAAAAAAAATAAAAACAGGCGTGTTTAATATTTAGAGAAAAACTTAACCTTCACTCCCTGAAGTTGGGGCATTTGTTTACCAAGGCCCCCACTGCACAGCGGGGTTACGGGTAAGCTCTTCTCCTTGTGATTTTAAACAAGCGTCCCATGAGAGTTGAATAATAGAGGATTTTGCTATGTATATGCATATACATGGAGCGTTATTTTAATCAATCCAAAAGGGAGATGTGTAAAAATGCTTTAACATTATAAAATGCTAAATAGAAAATACTTGTAGAAACATACCAGAGAATATCACAGTAGTATTTTTTAATATACTTGTACATGCCTGTAGAGCAGTTTTTAAACAAAATGAAATATGATGAAGCCATTTAGTAGACTCCAACTTGCTAAAATAATTAGAATCAGTTTCCCAAAATTCTTGAGGTGATGCTGAAAAAATAAGTAAATATTTATTTTAAGTCAATACTCATGATCAAATATAAAAAATAAATGAAATTTTTTTAAGAGAAAACTAATTCTATTATTAATAAACTCAAAATGAATTTTAAAAAATTCGGTAAATTTTGGTACTTTTACTTCTTTTTTTCCCCCCTGTATTTTCAGACATTATTTAGCTTACATTATACATTATTTAGCTTTTTTTTTACTGAAAATAAACATTTATAACATTTATGATCATTTAAAACTTTAACTATAATTGACCTTTAAGATTTTTCTACTTCCTGTTTTTTAATGTCATTCTTTTTGTTAACTTGTTTATTTTTTTTCCATTTTAATGTTTAATACAACTTTAAATTCCAATTTAAAAGAATAGGTGAAATTCATTTGCAAGATCTTTCATCAGCAAGTATTTATTGCAGCAAGATTCTTTTGCAAATTTTTTCTTAATTTGATTGATCTAATTAAAGTATTTCTTTCTTTTATAAATGCAACTATTGATTGTTGAAAAAACTTAACTTAGGCAAATTCATCGTAAAATTTTCGTTAATTTTTCTTAAAATAATTTTTGTCATAAAAAGTAAAAATAATAAATTTATAAAAATTAAAAAATTTCTTGATTTAAGAAATTTAAAAATGAAGAAACTTACTAGGCATACATAACTCTTTTAATTTCAAAAAGCTATTTTGCACATCCTTGTAGCTAGGACCAGATTCTTCCAAGTTAAAAATGCGAACAGGGACTTGTCGGGGACTTGCTCTGCTAATAGCATCAACCATTCTGAAAAAGAAAAACAGAGTTAAGTTCGACAAAAGAGAAGGTTTTTACTCAAAAAAAAAACTGATTTTTCAATGATCAGTGCACAAAATAAAAAAAGGTGCACTCTGAATAACTGTCGATTTAATAATCAGATCTTCACATTCCAGGACTCAAACTTAATGGCTCAAGGGGGTGACCTCAATTAATTGCAACGTTATTTTAAATAACAAAATCATACACAAAAATGCACTTTCCCAGAATAAACATACAGTGGAGCATCGTTTATACGACGCCGAAGGGACCACCGAAAAACGTCGTATAAACGATAACGTCGTATAATCGATTTTTACTTCTAAAACTGAAACTAACTCTGTTTTCAGTTAATTTTAATGTTTAACGTGTTGATTTACATAAATTTCTAAATTAGACAAAGCAAAACAAACAAATAACCAAAGGAGAAAAATTGCAGTGAGCCATTTGAATGTATGTTACCTTCAATTATATTTTCTTGCTATTATTCTCTACAATGCTTTGAATAGCGAATTGAAGTTACTGCTTTCTATGATGCAATTTTAAATTTCTAATCACGGCCAAATCTAATGGCTGAAGCGCACTTGTGCAATTTGCAGGAAAAAAGAGAGCTTTTACATTTTCCAAAATAATTAGTATCGATGGATGCGCTGGACATTGGTCGATGAATAGCAAAATGTTTCATTTTTTCCTCTTCATAACATTGTCTAGTTTTTTCAGTCATCTAGTAAAAATTACGGTCGTCATCCAAGCATTCTTGTAGACACCCTTTTCTGTATCATTCATGTTGGCAAATTCCGCCCTTTTTTAAAATACACAAGAAAAAATAAAAAATTAAATAAAGAACAAAATCTAAAAATCGACGTATAACCGATTCTGTGCGTCGTATAAACGATATATTTTTACATTAAAATGAATGGGAATGATTTGGGACCACACTAAAACGTCGTATAAATGTAAACGTCGCATAAGTGATCGTCGCATAAACGATGCTCCACTGTACTTTTTTTATTGATAGATTCGGATTTCTGCCCCACAGTATAGGGGGCAGCCGCAATCTGGGAAATACGGTCCCATTAGTTAAGTCAGGAGAGGTTTGTTAAGAGGTAATGTTAAGTTTAATTTTTGAGCATTCACCATATCTCGAAAATTCTTGAAGCAAATTGAAAAAAATTTGCACACAATTATGAAATTCGTTTATCCAAAAATAATTCCATGCAAAGTATAACTTAGTATACATCTATTATTTTATCTAAACATCTATAATAGGAAAAAGTATACATCTATAATAGGAAAAAATCTGAATTGTAAGGCATATAGTTTTATAACTTACAATTCAGATTTTTAAATTATAATTTTAAATGGTTGCAAAATAGTATATATGAGGGAAAATGGGTCAAAAAGTTTCTAAGAAATCATATTTTGAAAAAGTTTTTTTTTTAAAAATTCATTTCTCAGTAACTATTTGATGGATTTTACTAGTTCAACACACAGTTCAAAAATTTGCTACAGCAAAACCTTTGTTACATGGAAGATAGATATTCTTACTGTTATTTCAGTAAATGTTCAAAATTTTTTTAGTTGATGCGATAAGTTCAGAAGTATATAGTCGTGTTTAAAACATAAATAATATATATTAGACATTTTTTAAAATCGTTAATTTTTATTGCTGGGATAAATAATGCTAGTGGTCTCAGAAACAGGCACAAATGAGAATGGATTGGGTGCACAGAATTTTTGACTTTCCTTCATAACAACCACTTCATTATATGGAGAATATTTTATATGTTCTTTAACATTTCAATAAAAAATTTCAAGAGAAATTTACTTCAGGGAGATTCTATTGTATTTAGTATAAATACTTTTAAATTTCTGTTTTTTAATTTAAATTTACGATGAATAATATAAAATCATTCTCTTATTGATTTAACTTTTTTTATGAAAATAATAAAAATAAATACCATCTTAGCATATTCAATTTTTTTTAAAAAAGGTAGTAACTTTTGTTTTTATTATAATTATAAGAAACAAAATTAACCAGTGGGCAATTGAAGAAATATTTGTTGATTGAAGATTCTGATGATGCATTTCATTATTCCATTACAAAGTGAGACAGGCAAGCAATTATATATTAAACATCCTAAACTGCTTTTATAGAGAAATCAAATATGATAAAGAATGAAAAACTTTTAATTGAACAATTTGCTTTGCCCACTTTTCAGTCAGAAACTTTCATACTCACAAAAATAAAATAAAAAGATTTTATCTGTTTAAAAAAAAAGACATTTTAAAGTACATCAAAGTAAATATAATAACCATAAATTAGGCTACAAACAAAAATAAATTTTTTAAACTTACACATCTTTTTGTCGACTATCTGTTATACTAGGATCTAAAGCTGCCATTCGTACAATAGATGCACCTGATGATAAGCCCCAACTCCATGTCTAAAAGTAAATGCAAAAAGATTTTAGGAAATAAAAACACGAAACAGTTTTAATTATCAAAAAATAACAAATAAATAATAATGTTAAATAGATAACTCAATTTAGACATTTTTAGAGTTGAGCATGATATTCTAAAGATAAAAAAAATACAATTATCTATTAAACTCCAAAGTTCAAGCAAAAAACTTCAAAATGAAGTTAGTAAAATACTGCAAAATACATAAAAGTATGCAACTTGTAAAGATATTGTAAACTTTATGTTAATTTCAAGTGAGATAGATATTGGAAGCAGGATCCATTTGTAAGGTATTGTTAAAAAATTTAGACGAAAATTCTGACACTAAAACTAAAAGATTGACTTCCATTATGAGCATATTTTCTTTAAGTTTAGGCAGTTGTATAACAGCTTTAATGAAAAAGTAGAAACTTGAAAATATAATTTTTCTAGACTTTTGTGGATAATTTTGTTTGCAATTACACTATACTTAAAGAAAAATACTTAAACATACTCAATTGGAATAGTTTTAGAAAGGTTATTAGATATGATACAAAAATATAATTAAAAGAGAATTAAGAACTCTTGGAACAATATGATTCATGTGATTATTGACGCAATTTGTTGAAGAAGTTGGTCTGGATGATTTTTTAATTTTTTTTTATCTTCTCTCAATGTTATCTATTAAATTTTATTGATTTTAATTATAATTTAAAAATTTATGATTTATAACTAAATGCAAAAAAAATTACATTATAACTTATTTTTAAAACTAAAATTGTTCATTACTTAATGCCAAAAGTCTTTATAGCCCTGAACAAGAAAATTTTTTTACTAATTCTAAAATTTTTCCTTCTTAATTTTACTACACACTTTAGATAGATCAGATTTGGTTTTCAAAACAAATTATCATCTTAATGTTTTAAGACATTAAGAAAAAAAAATTTCATTGATGACAAGAAAAATAAATTAAAGTGCCACAGAACAAGCTGTGAAAGATGTGATAGGTAACATAAAAATGTCTTATACTACAAAGAAGCATTTACAATGAAATTATGTGTGGTCGTAGTGATGACTTATGCAACTGTAAATTGCTGAGATTCTAAAAACTGTCAGAGTTCAGAATAAACTTTCTTGTTTCAAGCATGAGTATCCACACTGTATACTACGTACAAAATTTCAAAAGTCATATACAAAATGACAAAATTAAATACTGACATACTTACAGGAACTCTGTGACCATTAAAATGAGGAGCTGTTTTGTTAAGATTCATGTCTAATAAGATGGAAGGAACCACAAATGATTCTGGAAGACTAAAATTAAAAAAAAAAAAAAAAAAAATAGATATTTAATAATCAATTAATTTAATACAGAAAAATTATGATCAATTATTCTCTTACAATTATTATTTTATCAAATTCATCAATTTTTTTTTGATCAATTATTATCTACAAAAAAACAAGCACCTTTTAAGTCTTCAGAAAAAAAAAATCGTAATTAAGTTATGTATACTAATACATTAACATTAAGAAAACGCAAAATAATTTTAATAGATTTTACATGATCATAATAAAATAACTAGTTTCTGACAAACAACTCTTTCTTGATTATATTAGCCACCTTAAAAACAATTTATACACAATTTTAAATATAATATATTGAGTGTTTCATTCTATCTTCCAAATTAATAATCACTTTATTTAATTATGTGAAAAAAATTTAATTCCAAATTAAAATTAATTTAATTATTAGTTAAAAGTGTTATTGAGTGTATTTTCTTGATTTAAATAAAAGTTATTTATAAAAGCATATTCACAAAACATTAACAAGATCAATATTATTGATTATAAAGAATTCTAAATATATGTAGAGAATTAAACAAATTAAGACAACTTTAATAAATTCATATTACAAATGTAAATTAGAGAATGGCCCTAAATTTTTTAAAAAAATTTGTTACTTGGTTCAGAATTTCTTTAAAGAAATAATTACATTTTTTTCAATAATTTTGAAATGTAAATACAATGAGTATTAAAGATAAACATTTTTTTCAGAAGTAAATTATTATATGATCCCTACACTAATAATGAAACAAAGTCACAAACTTGACTATCTCAACAAATTGGAGATAATTGAAATTTTTATTTTAGTTGCTTTTAAATAAAATCATTAAGAGAGCAATTGAAATTTTTTTGCAAAGACAAAGCTGAATAGCATAAGATTTCTTGTTGCATTCAAAATATTAAATGTGCGTCACTTCACACTCTTTTAAAATCTTGCCTCCACATATTCAGTTTTTTCATAAAACAAATTAAGGGCACTGAAAATTTCAAAAGTAATAATACAATAAAGTAAAACAAAAGTAATACAGTGCAATAAAAGTTTTAAAAAATTATGCAATTAGTAGATTGGAAAAATCTTAAGTTTAAAACTCTCTTTTAATCCTTATTTTCAATTAGTAATTAAATGAATAAAAGGGAGATGGAAATTTTGAAATGATGAACTTTGTGATTCTTGACTGCTCCAGGGAAGCTCTGAATTCGATTTCTACAACGTTAGCCAGTGTCGACAAAAATGCATTACAAATGGGTTTAATAAAGCATGCTTCTCTGTATCCAACGTGAATTGGCCCTTAAAATTGCGTGGCTGAAGATTTTGTATAGGAAAAATCCAGTAGATTTTACGAAATAATATAAATTATATGATAAATCTTGCATAATGTACTAAATATTTTACACATAGAGAATTTTAGGGATTTTTATAGTCATTAAAAGAGGGTTCTCAATAAAAATAAACAGAATATTTTAGAACAAAAAAGTTTCAGACTGATTTCTACAAATGAGGTTCGCTTCATTATTATGTATTATCATAAAATTTATTATGCACTTCATTATATTACTATTTACTTCATTATGTATTATCATGAAATTTATATTATTTATATATTCAAGCAAGGAAGCAACAATAATCTGTACAAAATATTATTTCAATAGGTTTTTTAGGAAATTTCCTCAATTTTAGGAAATTTTCTAAAATGTAAAAAAACCAGGAGAATTTTAAATAACCCAATAGACCAGGAGAAACTGGCAAAATCCAGTAGTCTACTGGAAAATCCAGTATAGTTGGCAGCTATGTCTCCAGAAGTCGATTATGTGCATATTGACTATAACACACACCATTACTTTTCTATTACTTCAGTATCTGATTTAATGCCTGCTTCTGATGATAGTCACGAAAACAATGAAGATGAGTAATATTGAAATTATTAAATATAATATTGAAGAATTTACCCACAATCGATCAAGAATTATAAAGCATCAAAATTCTGAAACAATATTTATTTGCTAATACCAAACAGCCAATATCAACAATATTTATTTGCTTTTATAAACAAAACAGCAAATTTGCAAACATTAGTAAGCATTGTTTAGGATATTGCTGAAATAATAACTAAAAACGAAAAACAAGCAAATATTACAAGTTTTTTTTTACTGGTTCAATGTATTGCTATATGTAAATTTTAAAAAAAAAAAAACTTTTATTTTTTTTACCCGTAATTTACGTTTCCCTCGCTTTGTGCGTATTTTAACGCCAGTCCAGAAGAAAACATGAAATCGGGGTTCCACTGTAAATATATATAATCTTTAGAGCATTAATTATACTGCTTGACAGTCAATGACTTTATTTATAAGCTTAAAATATTGAATTCAAGCTTGGGGTTAGTTGCGCTAACTGCTACTTAGGCATTGACAATACTTGATAAACAACAGGAAATCACCACTGCTTGGATAAAAAACTATTGATGAATCTAAATACCAAATTTGGTACTAATATGGTTGAAATATCCTCTTTAATGATAATATAATAACATGTAGCATAGTGAGTAAGCTAATAAGACAGGTAAGTAATTTTGGGGAATACAATCTTCTACAATGTTTTTCAAATTTGGAATATTATCTGGAGTTTAATTATTACAACAATCAAATTGGATTTAAACTTTTTTTTTTAAAATTCTTAATTTGCGATTGCTTAAATTTATGAGGATGATATTTATCCCTGGTGGTAAACAAGAAAATTAAAAGCGTTTCTATCTAATTACGTTCGATTAAACTTTTATTCTGTTTTCAACCCTTATAACTTCTATTAACTCTTCAGATTTGGATCTTTCCAAGTTCACCGACTTTTAGAAAAACACTGAATACAATTTCAAAGAATTTCTATAGCTTTAAAATGCTATTACACACTGAAACAAGCCTGAACTATTTCAAAAATCTAAATTAATTTTCAATTAAATTTCTGAAATTAATTTGATAAGCTAGAAGAAAACTGAAGTAAGATGGGAAATATTTTACCTTTCACATAACAAGAATTTTTCATTTGCTAAGGTGACTCTCCAACCAGGACAATTACATCTTTCAAGTTCTGATTCCCAATCACACACTCGTGTAAAAAGTAATGAATGGCTATCTATTTCATCAGATACTAAAATAAACAAATGAATAAATACAGTTTTATTAAAAACTAAAAAAAATACTTCATTAAAATGGATATTTCTGAAAGGAAATAGCAAAAAATAAAATAAAATTATATGCATTTAATATCTACTTATAGGTAAGACCTTTTGTTCTTACCTATTAAAGAAAAATCCAAAGTGAAATCTAATAATTCATATTTTCATCATTAGATTTTTAATTATTATAAAAAAGAATAAAAAACATTTGATATATAGCAGAATAAAGACAAAAAGAAAAAAACAAAGAAAATTATGAAAATCAATAAGTTATATTTACTGTAATTACTGCATACAGAGCTCATTCTAGGCAGAAAAAAAGGCAGGGTGCAAAAGTTTAAAAAAAAGGGTATTATTATTCTAAAAAGGCAATAATTTCCTTCTATGGGCTTTACACGTTCTATTAAAAAACATTGTCAATTTTTTTTTTTTAACTTTACTAAAAGTAGCAAAGCAATCATATTAATTACTAATTTTTATTAATAAATTAACATATATATATCGAGTTTATGAGCTAATTAGCTTAGTTATTTATTTAAAATGCATGCATATATTAATAAAATAATAAATGTATGTTATTAAGTGTCTGTAGTTATGATTTAATAATAAAAATGATTAATAATAATTAATAATAATTATGATTTAATGATAGTGAAGTAACTGCAAACTTTCAAAGACAAGTGCAACAGGGGGTGCAATGGCTATTTTTCCTTTCTCATATAAATCAATGTATTGAGAGCAATGACAAACTAAATAAAAAGAGTTGAGAATAACAAAAGTTTAAGGAATCCATTGTAGAGTTTGGGAAAAAAACAAAGAAGGGTTGAGGAAAGAAAGGGCAAAAAGTGTATGGAGTCTATTACATCAGGGCACTAATTTACTTCAGGGGCAACAGGGTGGATTCTTTTGACAAAAAAGGCAGCAGGGTGCTGCGCCCTGTTTACCCTGCCTAAAATGTGCTGCATATAAGTTGCAAGTATATAGAACTCATAAAATAAGTTAAAAAATATAGACAAAACATGCAAAATAATGAAGTTAAATGAAAAGAGAAACATTCATAATTTTTGATAAAAATTTCCCCCCCTTCATTCTTACCTTTAGAACTATCTTTGTAATCAAACGCGAATAGCAGATTTATTCTGGGAGGAAATGCATGGTGTAGAATTGTACTTATCACCTAGAGGTAATAATAAGATAAAATAAATGAATAAAAAAATTCTGTGTTGTTGATTAAATCTTACTGTAAAGTGCAAAAAAATAAAAATGAAATAAGTTTCATATTTATTGTACAATAAGATAGAATGTTTGTAATAATGCAGGCAAAGAATGTAAAGAATATGTATCGACTCAAGCTTTTTTTAGAGAATCATTCACAAGTATATCCAAAAAAGCAGCAAAAAAAAAAAAAAAAAAAAAAAAAAAAAAAANTGGTAAAATGAAAAAAAAAAAAAAAAAAAAAAAAAAAAATTGGAATTAATTTGGAAATTCTACAAATAATGTGCAATAGACAAATATTTTTGTAGAAACACTATAAAAATTGCCAAAAAAAAAAAAAAAAAAAAAAAAAAAAAAAAAAAAAAAAAAAAAAAAAATTGTAGACATTTTTCATGTACAGTTTAAGAGTACATACAATGCAGGGTTCGTTGATTTAAATCAGCTTGATTTAAATCACGATTTAAATCTTGATTTAAATCAAGTGATTTTTTTAAAAAAATCATTGATTTAAATCAACTGATTTTTTGAAACATATATATATTGATTTTAAAAGTTAAAAAACAGTGTTTTAAATTATTGATTCTCTTATTATTTTCTTTTCTTAGTCTTAAATTTTTTTTTAAATAGCTGCATTAATTAATTTTAGTTAATGAAATTACTTTCTTTCTTGGGTGTGTGTTAAATTCCAACACACTTAAAATTACATTTTTAAAAATCTTTTTATTCTTGAGATTGAAAGTACAGATTAAAGTAAACATTTAATGCTGTCTTAATATAGACTTGCAAAGCTGTAGAAAGTAAATATTAAACATGAATTTTTTAAAAAAAAAATTCAAATAATGTTAATTAAAATTCTACCTTTTCATTGAAAAAGCATGGAATTAAAATCTACATTATATTTTATTGGTGGAAAATGTATATTTCGAAAGCTTGCGGTTATGTTAAAAAGCAATTACCCTAATATACCAAAAAGAGAAGAAAAAAAAAGGCTGATGAATTCAGATATTTTTTTTCCTGTTATAGTGTTATTCTTCCCTTTCGAATTCTTTCAAAGTCTATTTGAAGCAGTAGGGTTATTAACTGGTATTTTTTTTTTCTTCACATTTACAGTATCTTTGACATTATCAGATTTTCTATAAAGAAATTTTGTGAGAAAAACAATTTCCAATGAGTACACAGATTTGTTTTAAATATTTTTTTAGCTTATCTATTTTGATGTAGGATTAAAAATGAATATTTTAAAATAAAAATATTGATTAAATATTTATTTATTTTTTGATGAATGACTACATTTATAAACACAATCTGTTACATTTATTTTGTCATTTTAAAAATCAAGAGGAAAAAAAATCATAATTTTAAATTAAAATTATGGTTTGCTAATTGAAACTTTGTTTTAATAGTTAAAATACAGGGATCTGTCCAAGCCCAATTTACTACCGTTTAGCGGTACCTTCACAAATTCAACTCTAGGAAAAACAGTAGAATAATTTAATAAAATACTTTTTCTACAAATTTCATTTTTGTGTCTCATAAGAAACTATAAATCCATATTTATGTGTTGATTTTTTAATATAATTCTTAATTTTCACAAAATAGGTACCTCTCAGAAAAACCTAGACAGAAAGTTTGAAGTATCCTTTAAATTCTCTATTTCATCTAGTCTTTAAATTTCCCTTTTGCATTTGTTTCAAAATGGTTGCTATGCATTCAAAGCTATGTATTATAATGAAAATTATTTTAGTAAGTTAGAGCTTCTAAAATATTGTTATAATATAGTTTTAATATTTATTTAATTTGATTAAACAGTTAAAGTTTTTTTTTATTTAAATTAAAGTTTTTACAGTGTTTTTGAATAAAAATCAAAAAAATCTGATTTAAATCAAAAAAATCCGATTTAAATCAAAAAAATCTGATTCTTTTGATTTTTTTTAAAAAAATCAAAAAAATCACGAACCCTGATACAATGTAAAGAATATTTAATATTTTCCAAAATTTTGCAAGGGGAATTTTTTAAAGGAAATCCAAAATGCAAAAGTAATGTTTAGAGACCAGCATAAATTTATTCTGCAAATTTTAAATATATTTGACAGCACTTTTACGTAAAATTCATAAAAATAATTGACTAAGTAATTATGAAAATAACGCTTTTATGTCATTTATGCACAAATACAAGTCTTTTTTTTTCTTCAAATAATTAGAATTTGAAATGATTTTAATCAATTAATATGAACTGTTCATAATTTTATCATACACTAGAATTTGTAACAAATATGTGGAGGAAATTCGCTAATTAAACCGAAGTCGGACAAAATTATCAATAATTTATTTATCAATAATATTATTTCAAGCTATAATGCATAAAAATTAATCAAAAATTGATAACTCTGTAGTATTTTACAGTTGCATTTTGAATTACTTTTGAGTCTTTCTGTGATTGAACTTTGGCAAATGTCTGAATGTACAACATGTTTGATGTACACAGGTAGCATGAAATAGTGTCATTTATTGATTCCAGATAAGACATAGGATGTGGATGGCAATAAATTATTTTTTCACAGTCAAATTCTGCATATTTTAAACATTTAGTTATTAATGGAAAGATACATAATCAATAGTAGGTTGTGGCGTAACTACCACTACAAATATTAAATACCAAATCACTAATATATAAGACATGTTAACTTGATTCTATCAAGTGTTACCTTTTGATAGATGAAGGTTGACATAGTCGAAAGATTAAAATCCCCTCAAGGTATAGAATAATTCATTAAGAATAATTTAAAATTCTTTTCATTTTTTAATTGCAGAGGAAAAAATATTTTAAAATTATTTTAAATATTTTTTTATTAAATAAATAAATCTTGAATTTTTAAAAATATACTGCTAATTATTGCTTTTAAATTAAAATTTTTTTTCAAGATTTAGCAGCTTCATAATAATTTTATTTATTAAAATATTTCAAATACTTTCAAAACATATTTTAAAATGCTCCTCTGCATGTATTTTGCCCAGTTTATAAATAGGAAAGTAAATTTAAAACCATGACAATTACATATTCTTAAAATTTTTCACGCAGAATCAAAAGTTGCATGCTAATTGTAATTTTCAGGGGTGATTGTGAGCCCAAGTCAAAATTCCGGAAAATTCATTGAGTTAAAAAGTTAAAAAAGAAAAAAAAGAACTGTTTAATTGAAAAATTAGAAAAAAATTTAAACAAGGTTTTTTTTCCTTTTTCTCAATATTTCTTAGTTCACTTAAAAATATTTAAAATTTTACACATACCTATACCATTTACACATACCTGGAGAAGTAATTAAAATTTACAAATATGTCTTTCTTTCTTGAGTTTATGATTATAACAACTATTTACTGATAAAAAATTAAAATTAATCATGAATATGAGCTTATAAAGTATCGCTCTGGCTGTCCCTTACAAACAAACAAAATAAACTGTGTTTTTAAGTTCCACCTTTGAAAATTTGATTTCCGGAAACTTCTGTGATAATGATTTTTTGAAACGTCTGGACCTTCGATCTCTGGAAACTTCCGGATCACTGTTAGCGTAAATTCAGGAAATCCGGATTTTTTCCGGAGCACAATCAGCCCTGAATTTTGTATGAAATAACTTAATATTTTTCAACATACTTTCTTTTCGTTGATTATTCAATTATCATTAAGAATTTAGAGCAGAAAAAAAAGTCACATGCAGATATTTTTGAATAAAAAACTAATTTTACACATTGTACAAACATTAATACTGAAATTAAAAATACTTATTATATAAATATGAAATTCAATATTACTTTAGTTATTGGAACTTATTATTTAGAAAATCTTGAATGAAAGCTCATATTTTTCAAACTACTTTAAAATAGAGGAGCATATCACTAACAGAAATTATAGAATAGTAGCAGCAATTCTTATTTTTTTTATAAAAAATAATAAATAAAATTACAGTTTTATATTGGTAAGCAAATAAATAATTGAATCATTAAAATGAAGTGCCTTAATGAAATTTCAGAAATTAAAGCTTCCTCATTAAAACAACTTATCATTCAAATAAACATGATTATACTAGGGTATACATTATTGAAATAAAACATTTTAAACAAATTCTACATAAATCAAAATATTAATTTAAAACACCATCAATAGCAACAAATCAAAAACAAATTTAATCAACAATTAAAGAAATATAACTCACTGATCTTTGGCTTAAAGGAGAAAACTTAAAGCTAAATGTGTAGATTCGAAGATCCTAGCGAAAAAATTATTTAAGCATGAATATATATTACAAAAAGTTTAATGTAGCTGATAATAACGTAATAACTAAAGATAAATATTAAATAAATACAAGCTTATTTGATGCTTTAGATAAACATTTAGAAATGTCTAGTTCAATTTTATGTGCTAAAAACAAAAAATGCAAATACAAACAACTTTAAATAATTCATGTATTACAAATAATCAATTTAACAAATATATTATGCCATGCAATTTTTTTAAAAAAAAACTGCAGTTTTAAAACAGTTGAACTTAATTAATTAGAATTCAAAGAGGTCCAGAAAATTTGTTCACATTAAAAGCACTTCATGCTATCAGTTCAGAAATTTATTTTTTATAAATAATAAAATTAGTGGTTTATAAAATCAGCAACTTTTTAAAATCAAATCAGCAAGAACAGAATCATTACAAAATCAAAACATGTAAAGGCCATCCTTCAATAAAATAATAATGGAAAACTATGTTTCTTTTCTTGTCGGATTATTAAGAAATTTTTTTTTCTAAGTGCCAACCCGCCTGTGTAGGGGGCAGGGAACTGTCCTTGCATCAGAAAGGTTCTGGGTTCGAATCCGGGAAAGGCATGGATGTTCTTTCCCTCTCTGTACTATCTGTCCTCAATGAGGGAGCGACGTTGGCCCAACTAATATGGTGCCCCTGAAAGAGAGGCCAATAAAATCGCCCTGTATATGTATTCTGTATATGTCTGAATTGACGGATGTTAACACAGGTGGGCATTAGAAAAAAAAGATTTTTTTCTTTCTAAGTATTGAAAGACGCACAGTATATAGTTTGTAACCCAGAAACAAAAAGAACAACATTCCAGGTTTGGATTGTCTTGGTGAAATTGAAGTGTAAGAAAGTAAAAAACAAAATAATTCAAATGAAAACTAGTTATGGATTAAGGAAAGGTATTGAATGGCCATCATCATTCAATGATAATCAGCTGCTCCTCCCATTAAGAAAGAATAAAAGGTATTGAATTGTAATCCATCTGCACCCATTTTTCGTAATTTTTTTCTCGACAACATCAGCGATAATAATCAGACTTGTGCTTGCAGATAACTGTGATATAATGAACGGGGAAAGGAGCAAAGGTTTTGACTTACAAATACCTTCAATGTTTTTTTTCTTCGCTTAATTTAAAGTTATAGTCCGGTTACTGGGCATAAATTTTTCTTGGAATCTACTACAGTATTTTTTTTAAGTCAACAAAATACTCGGTAGTTTTGATTAATGGATTTTAGGTTAACTCAAATTTAATTAGTCTTCAAAAAATTTCGCTTTTAAGGTTAAGTAAAATTCAATTTGGCCCGAAAAAATTTCACTTTCAGTGTAAACAGAAATTTTTGTTTCACTCTTATCAATAAAGAAACACACAAAATTTCTTATCTTCTGTCATTTAGTGCTTACCACTCATTAAAATCCAATTCATATCAAATATTGATCTGATATGAGTTTATAAACCAGTATATCTACACTTAAGAAGAAATTTGAAAACATCAATGAAGATTTTGCACATGTGCATCACTTCACGCTAATATGAGGGAAATTTTTGTCACGGCTAATAGAATTTAACTTCACTTAAAGAAGATATATTTTATGAAAAGCATTTTTATGATATAATTACTTAAATGACATGATTATATCTGTATAAAATATGACAAGAAATCAAAAACTAATTTATGTTTAAAGAAATTCACATAAAGCATCTTCAAGTTGATAAGCTGTGACTATGTACCTTTAAAAGTGGATATAAATTTGAAAATAAGTTTACATAACTTCCACCCAAACAAAACTATCTTATAATAAATATATTAGACTATTATACAATATTCTGTAATTATAAAATCTACAAATGTAGAATGAAAAAAAAAAAAAAAAACAGAAACAAATATAATATGACAAAAAGGTCAATGCTTTCCATTATAAGATATAAATAAATTAATAAAAAGATTAAACTAAATAGATTAAGTAAATGATTCAACTAACTAATAGGTCAATAAAAATACATTTTATACTTTCCGAATGGTAACACACGTATTATCCATAGCATGAGATTCAAGCTGGTAATTAAAATCCCAATATCGAAAAGCATATAATTTCAATAATAAGCTAAAAAGGAACTTACTTTGCAATGAATTTCTAAAATTTCAATGTTTGAAACTGCATTGGATATAGAAAGCTTTTTTCGTTTTCCATTATTGACTAAAAAAAGAAAAATAGCAAATTGTAAATCTTGAGGACTGGTTAACAACATAAATGGAGGGCGGAACATGCTTAGACTAAAAATGACATAACTTACCATGATATACTGCATCAATATTGATAAGGCACAAGTCGAACTCTCCTAACAAAGCATTTTTTTGATGCTAAAATGTGGAAAGTATATTATTTTAATTTTAGGGACAATATAATCAATAATATATAAATAAAAAATATATATCATACAAACCAAATTAGAAGGATAGTTCTCAGCAGTTAGAAAGCTCACTTTGAAATTCGTGCATAGAAGAAGACCTGAAAGTCCTTTATTCAATTCACTGAGAGTATTAAATTTCAATACATTTTCTGCTTGAGCAATGACTATTTCTCCATTCAAGAGCACAGGAGTTGGATAAGGGTCGTCATTGCATGCCAGTTGACTTTCCTAAAATCAAATTATCATAGTTCAATATATATATGTATATATTATCAATTTTCAAAAATTTATATAAATAATAACAATTAATGAACATAAATATCTAACATGTTATTAATATATCTCATAATAAAAAATTCTTGAAAAGAATAAATGCAGTTGGGCTTTTTTTACTTAAAAAGAAAAAAGTTAGAGTTGTCAGTAAACCTTGTTAGTTTCTAAAAACTGTAAAATCTAATTTCGTACCATAATAAACATAGGTGACAAAAAGTCGAATGCAAAAAATAACGTTTTTAGACCACAGCAATAAATCTTATTTTAATTAGGAAAGTAATAAAAACCAAAAGAAAATATCCTTATTTAAAAATTATTCACAACTATTGACTCTTTTTCATAATTCCTATTTAGTTTTTCTACGCTTGGGTGTTAGCTTTACTTATGTATGTATTGTATTTCAAATTTTTTGCCTCTTCTCTTTCAACTATTATCTTTAAACTGTTATTAAAAATAGTTGTTACAATTTTTAGAGTTTTGAAAGGCATGAATGTTTTTTTTTTTATTCTCGAGAAATGTTTATTTTTATTGTAAGATAGAAGTTTGATTCTATAAAAATTCAACAAATCTTGTGGAAATTATAAGATTGTTGATGAAGAAGATTAAACCAATTGCCTAATTAATAACTAAATGCAGAGAAACCTCGGTTAAAAGGACACTCTTAGGATCAAAAATTTTTCCATTTACGACAGTTGTCTATTAACGGGAAGGGTATCCTAATAACAAAGTTTAACACCGTAAATTGTTTTTACAATATTTTCAATGATATAGAAATAATTAAATAATCTACAATAACTCTCTACAAGGATATTTATTATAAAATAACTCTATTATTCTACAATAACTATCTACAAGGATATATATTTATTTATATATACAAAAAGAATACAATAAAAAGTTTGATATAAATACATAATGCTAGTTGTAGCTACAGATAAATGAATACGATTTTCCTATTAGTACAGGTATTCAAGTTAGGCATATGATACTGAATCGGAACTTTTAGTCCTCAGTAGGTTTCAGTTATTAGATTTACACCTCCTAACACCTACCAATCACTTGATAAGAAATGTGGTTAATAGCTCCCGCGATTCATCAAAAAAAGAAAGCAATGCTTGCCTGTAAGGTATGAGGACCTATAGAGTTGATATATTCACCATCAATCATCTATCAAGTGTCCGAATAAATGTTTTATTTATATAAACGCCTCAAAAATTAATTATACTTCTGTTCCCTTTCTTTCTTACCTCAGCTATATAAAATACAGTCTTCATATTGAAAAAGAAGAAATAGAAATTTAAATTCCAAATGTAGTATTCTAAGAAAATATTTCCACTTTTACAAACATCATGGGCACATTTTTAATGACACTAAATAATTTTTTTTCGTAAATAAATAATTGATCAATTTATATTTATTCATAAAATTAATAAATAGAACATTATGATAATAAAAATTAATTTCTGGCAATTTTTTAAATAAAATATTATAAATTTAAGAATTGTTTAAATTTACTTAATGCGTAACACATTAAAAGCGATACATAACTAAGTTCTGTTATTTAAAATATGTCAATTGAAATTATTAAAAATTAGAGTGATTTTGTTTCCATTATTCGTCCGAAATAAATATTCTGTGTAGAGCAATATAGGCTAAATACCAAATATATGTATATTGCATCTCTAATTTAGTAGCAACAATTGTTGAGCAGAATCTTGTGTATATTTATAATTCAAAAACTTCTTGTAAAGGGTTTTAGTAATTTTTGCAATAACAGGACTCTATTTGCACAACAGCAGGACCCTGGTAGAAAGAATGTGCCTTAACACTTATTTTATATTCACAATTAATGAGTAGTTTTTTTTATAATTTTACAAAAACAAGACCTTTCACAAAATGCCTGGATAGACCCCAAGCTATTTTGAAATAGAATTTTTTTTTCTTCAAATTCCGACAAAAAATTATTTATTTAATCTACTTTCTTAATTGTAAATTTCACTGCACAAAAAATATTTACTGAAAATTTTTAATCTTTGAAGGGGCTACCCCTCTTCACTGAAAATAGGAAGATTTCCGTATTGTAACCTAAAACAAAATAATGGCAAAGTTTTGGTGACTTCTGAGCAGTTACATGTATGAAACTAATGGATATACCTAATAATAATGAAAGAAGGAGACAAGCTTGAAGGGTATAACTTGCTAACCCCTAAATGTTTTTTTTTCTTTTTTCCAAAAGAAATTTGCAAGTTTAAAACCCATTCCACAGCTCGGTGATTGTAGTTGTTGCAACAGATCACAATACAAAAAATATCCCTCTGATAATATGTGAGAGGACTGTCTTTTACGATAAAACTAATCAGGGGTTTGTCCAGCTCAAATTTACTACCGTTTAGCAGTACCTTCACAAATTCAACTTTAGGAAAAACGGTAGTTTCACAAAATAATTTTTCTAAAAATTTTATTTTTGTATCCCGTAAGAAACGATAAATCATATTTTTTTTACACATTATTGTGTTGATTTTTTTAAATAATTTTAAATTTTCACAAATTTTGTCTAAATTTGTTACCTCACAGAAAAACCTAGACAGACCCCTGCTAATGATAAACACGAGCATTGTAATGGAATTGAACAATAGGAAACAATGTTTATAACTACTTTTTCATTCTTTATCAAGGTTTTTTTACAAGGTTATCTTGCTTTTAACTACGTGCAATTTCTAGAAGACTTTTTAAAGTTACTGCAAGCAGAAATTTTTGAAAAATATAAAGACAATTTTAATTACAACAAGGGTTAATACAATTAGGGTCATTTGAAAAAGATGCTTGAATTTACTTCTCGTTTAAAAACTATACAGAGACTTTACTAAACAAAAACACTTTTTTTCCCGTTAAAACTATTTTTAACAAGATTTATATCGTAAAACTAAATGTTTACAAGTGCTTAAATATATCTTCCAAACCTATTGACTTAATTTACCTCCTCTTTGACTTCCCTCCGTATTGATGAAATAGGAGAATCAATATCATCTGAATTGTTTGAATCTAAATCAACGTACGATTTGAAAGTTTTTACTGAATTCGATCTAGGTTTCCGATTTAAATCTTTTAACCAATTAGTTGTCATGGTTTGAAAAATCAACTAAAGCTTAAGAGGTCACAAATAAATAAAGGAAGCAGAAAGAGTGTAGCCATAGTTTTGAGTAGATAACAATTTGCTTATTGTATTAGCAATTGATGAAATATCCTTTTCATAATTAAATTGAATAGACCATAGGCGTATCTCTCTTAATATCACCTGTAGGAGCAAATTCAATCAAAACTAAGTAAAAGTTAAAGTGTGTAACGCACCTACTGTAAAATTTGAGCTTAGTTTACTCAAATTCTGACCAAATAATTATTAAAATGGTACGCTTTACATAGATTTTGTTTTTCCTTTAATTCAAACATAATTTTTTTTAGAATAGTCCTTTCTCAATAAAATAGTTTGTAAATTTACTTTCACTTCAAAAGCGCTACATGTGGCAATTTTAAGAACTATCAATAGCAGTAATGAATCTATACAAATAAAACCACTATAATTATAGATAATATGTTAGCACAATTATTTGTGGTGGTCGTCGTTGAATCCGAAAGAAGAAAGGAGATTTAGAAACATAACATAACTGACTTGATGTTAACATTCTTATTGAAATGGAATGCCCCCATCTAAACAATTCTATTAAAATTGTGAAATCCGTCAATAGAGATAAATCCCTAGAATGGAATTGTTTTAGTGCGTACACAATTTTATTGTTTCTTTTTTCACCGCTAATATACAGCAAAATAATACTCATGTTTATGCAATAGTTTTTTTTTTATTATAAAAACATTTCACGTGTTTATCTTAACATGTATTTCTAGACGAAATAAATAATTTCAGATTAAAATTCTTGTGGAAATTGCACAAAATTTACGTGTAGTTAGCCTGTAATTTTTTTTCTCTTTTTGCTATGTGCATATTATACAGTACCTTCCATTGTTAAAGTTTTTCGTTTGATTTTTCAAATTTCTTTGTTAATTTTATTCATATTAACTCTTATTAATGTATATTTTATCAATTTATATTTCCTAGTTCTCCTTAAACTTGTCTCTTAGAAGCTATAAATTAAATTCACAGTTATTACTGTTACTTTATGCAAATCTCAGAATAATTGCCTATAAGAAATCTCAGATATATTTACATTTTATTCGCTTTAATTTGTATCATTATTTAAAAGTCCTGTATGAATAATTATGATTTTTATTTTCTGAACATTATATTATGTAATTAAGTTTACAGGGCCATTCTTATTTAATGGTGAATTTTGGATTACTGTATAAATAAAATATTTTTAATTTCTTATTTTTAATCTTAATATTATTATATATCTCTTTAAAAATTAGAAAGGAAAATACTAGCACTGGTAGTTTGCTTTAAATGACATTTTAATTATTTTGCAAATTTTTTCAATTGAACTTGGTAATAATCTCCCAAATCATTGCCATAATCATCAAACCTTTAAATAGCTTAGATTGCATCAATATAAGAAAATAGTGATCATCTCTATAACAAATTAAATTTATTGAATCTGAAATTGTTATTTCTGTTAAGTTGTCAATAGCATTTAGTATTTTTCAATTTATATTTAGTATTGTATTAGTATTCTCAATTTTTTTAAAATTTTTGTCGCTATTCATATCAGGAGTCTGGCTAGGTTTTTCTGAGAGGTACCTATTTTGTGAAAATTTAGACATAATTTGTGAAAAATTAAAAATTATTTTAAAAAATCAACACAGAAATATGGATTTATCGTTTCTTAAGGGATGCAAAAATAAAATTTTAAGAAAAAGTATTATCGAAAAAAGAAATGCTTTATGATATATGCCTAAAATAAATAAATATTTAACCTCCAGCAAAAGGGGTTGTGTAATAAATGGTTACTAACTACACCGAGAACTTTAAACATATTGATATTTTATTTAGTAAACTCAAATTTTTAAACAAATATTTGACACATGAAGACTATTTTATGCATTATATAATACAATTTTCAATATTTTGTTCTGAAGTTTAAGGGTTTAAATTAAAATCACTTAGAAAATTTAAATGTTCTTTACACTTTAAAGAAAAAATAAAGAATATCTTTTTTGAAAATGATTAATTTTTTGCCTAATTTCTGTGTAGATTAGCTTAAATAGGAATTTGAAGTATGGATTTAGATTTTATAAACATATATCTTTCTGATGATTTAAACAATTGATATCTTCCTCTTTTTTATTAAATTTTACTTCTGTTATTTTTTTTATGATGTCCCATTAGTCAATGATATTTAAATTAATCTTAATAATGTAATCTAGTTAATTTTTTATACTCTTTTAAAATCTAATAGTTAGATGCAAATACTTCTGATAAGTTTGAATTTTTTTTTTTTTTAATACTTTTGGATTTTTTAAAACAAATTATTTTTTTCTAAAGTACTACATATAAATGAATGTTTTTGAAAGAAATATGTATATATTTTTAAATATTCAAGAAAATCTTTTTTTAAAAAAAGTATTTGTTTTATTGTATTGATAGAGCTGCACTGATTTAAGTTCTTGATCAATAATTTCCTTGAATTTTTAAGATTTTGTATTATTTTTTTATTTTATTTATTCTACTCTTTTAATGTTTATATTTCAGTAATATTAAAATTATTAATTTCAGCTTGTAACACAAATAAAAGTCCATGGATTTGTATTCACTGTGGTGTTATAAATTGTGGAAGGTAATTAAAGTTTCTTTTAATCTCTATCTTTTTAAAACTTTAGATTTCATGTTATTAAACTTAAAATATTTACAAAAATGAATTTTAAGTTTGTATAAGGAAGAATTTTTGGCATCCAAAATTGTCATTGAACATAATAGGTATGTTTTACTGTCTAAAACTGTCAAAAATATTAAGTTATGGAAGTATCAATGTAATGCATTATTTTTATTCCATATTCTTTTACTGAAAATGCATAATAGTATCTTGTGTGATATTTTTCTTTTAAATGTTTTTGCAAGTAATCTAGCTCTATATTTCTAATTTGTATTATTGTTAATTTGTATTTTTTTTTATGATTCTCTTAAACGAATTAGTATTATTTCTTCATTTATATTTCTTTTTAGTACATATTTTATTTTTATTATCAGTTAAAGCCTATTACCAAAACTAATTAAGCATCATTGGCATCAATAATAATATGGCGATTGAATAATAGTGTGACGAGGTATGCTTCTTCTAAATCAATAAGTACTATTTATCCATTAATTTTGACTTTTAGTACATAACTTGTTCTTTTTTATTTCCATAGTAGTTATTACTAAAATTATTCAAGAATCACTGGCGTCAATAGCAGGGTTCATTGATTTAAATCAGCTTGATTTAAATCACGATTTAAATCATGATTAAAATCAAATGATTTTTTTAAAAAAATCATTGATTTAAATCAACTGATTTTTATATATATATTATATCGATTTTAAAAGTTAAAAAACAGTGCTTTAAATTATTGATACTTTTATTATTTTCTTTTCTTAGTTTTAAAATTTATTTTAAATAAATTGCTGCATTAATTAATTTTAGTTAACGAAATTACTTTCTTTCTTGGAGTGTGTTAAACACATTTAAAATTACATGTTTAAAAATCTTTTGATTCTTAACATTGAAAGTACAGATTAAAGTAAATATTTAATGCTGTCTTAATATAGACTTGCATAGCTGTAGAAAGTAAATAAACATGCTTTTTTTTCAAAAAGCAAATGTTAATTAAAATTCTACCTTTTGATTAAAAAAGCATGAAATTTAAATCTACATTATAGTTTATCGATGGAAATTTCTATATTTCTAAAGCTTGAGGTTATATTAAAAAAAAATTACCTTAATATGCCAAAAAAAGAAAAAAAAAAAAGCTGAGTTCAGATATTTTTTTCCTGATATAGTGTCATTCTTCCCTATCAAAGTCTATTTGAAGCAGTAGGGTTATTAACTGGTTTTTATTTTTCTTCTCATAATATGTTTACGGTATCTTTGAAATTATCAGATTTTCTTTTGTGAAAAAAAAATTCCAATGAGTACATTGATTTTTTTAAAAATGTTTTTTAGCTTAACTTATGTATTTTGATAAAGGATTAAAAATGAATATTTTAACATAAAACTATATAGATTGAATATTTATTATTTGATGAATAACAACATTTATAAACACAATCTGTTGCATTTATTTTGCCATTTTATAAATCATGAGGGAAAAAAAGAGATCACAATTTTAAATTAAAATTATGCTGTGATAATTGAAACTTTGTGTTATTAGTTAAAGTAGCATTCTTTAAATTATCAATTTTATCTTGTCTTTTAATTTCAATCATGCCTTTGTATCAAAATGGTCGTTATGCATTATAATGAAAAATAATTTTAGTAAGTTAGAGCTTCTAAAATATTGTTATAATATAGTTTTAATATTAATTTAATTTTGATTAAACATTTATAAAGTTTTTTTGATCATAAATTAAAGCTCTTATAGTGTATTTAAATAAAAATCAAAAAAATCTGATTTAAATCAAAAAAATCCGATTTAAATCATAATAATCCGATTTTTTTTAAAAAAATCAAAAAAATCACGAACCCTGGTCAATAGTGTGGCGATTTTTAATGTTTCTCAAAGATGAATTAATACTATTTCTCAAACAATTTTACTTTTCAGCTTATACCTTATCTTTTATTATTCTTATTTACTGTTGATTTTAAATACTACTTTATTTTAAAGAAATGCGTTTAAGCACATTACTATAAACAAAAGATGATTGATTTTAGTTACTTTAGAAATATAGTCGCTTAGTCCACTTAGATTTTGCTAGAGTAACTAATCAAACTATTTAAAAATTAATTAAACAGTACCATGAATTTCTTTTTTGATTAATGTCAGCTATACTACACTAGGTAGCTATACTAAGCTAGCAGACATCAATCATGTTACCTTTTGAACAATTTTTAGAATGAGAGACTGATTGTTCCTTACACTCACTATCCTAACTTCGAGGTGTTAGCCCAAATGGTTCTGAAGTTATTAGAAAATATGTGCATATGCACAGACTAACTCTTCATTTTGTTATTATAGATTCTCTAAAAGGGCACGAAAAATCTTCAGTGATAGTTTTGTTATTGAATCCTTTCTTCATGTGCCACTTTTTAATATAGAACAACTGATTTTTTAGGCAGGAAAAACACTAATAAGTAGCAAAAAAGAATTTTTCCAGTTTATGTTATTGTCTAGTATCTGATAACACTGTGGTAATTATAAGAAATAATTGTTATTATTTTCTCTTGATTCTACCTGTATTTTATAATCCAAATTTGAAAACTATTTTTATGTTAAAAAATTATTTTTTAATGCTTAGGTACGTTAATGGACATGCCAAAGCCCATTTTGAAGAAGACAATAATCACATGATTTGCATGGACTGTGAAAATTATTCTGCTTATTGGTAATTATTTTTAGTATCTGTTTATTGGCTGTATTATAAATTTCAAGACTGTTAAAGTATTTGTTCAATTAAGGTTTGCTGATTGTTGGAAAATAATTGATTGATCTTTCTTGAAAGGTTTTTATTCTCTATATATTTAGGTTTTGAATGTTCATATAGTATTGAAAGTATTAAAAATGTATATGGTGAAACTTATAAACAGTTAAACTTATCTTTCTGGGTCAATTTCTTTTTTGTATATTAGTTTCGAGCTATTACAAGTACATTAGTTACAATTAAGCTGCAATAGTATTTATAGAATTTTTATTCTCATTCTTTTTTTATTTTAGCTATATATGTGATGATTTCTTAGTCAATGACTGCAAGGAACTTAATTTTCTTCGAGAGCTATTGCAATCAACTAATGAGTAAGTATGTTTTTTAGAAGATTTCTTACAGTACAAGATTTCATGGATATGAATTATGAAACATTTTTTTAAATATATCATACTATTTTATTAAAAAAATGAGTACATTTATATCGTTTCTGTTACAATCATCCTTTATTTTTATTTTTAAAGGAAATAATTAACTCAAGGTAAGACCATCCAAAAAAACTTTAGAGATTTTTCAATAATTTGTTTTATTATGCAAAAATGCAAGTTACTACCATTTATTTGAATGTCACTTTAATAGTGTTTTATTATAATACTATTTTTGTGCAGATTTGCCTAGTTTTAAAAATCATGTGCCATAGCAATGCTTTCCGCCGAACATTTTTATCTGTTATTATTTTTTTTAATGCTAATTATCTTTGATGAGATCTCATAAAATTATTAACCCTAACTTTCACGATTATTTCAATTTTTATTATGTGATTTCTAAAAATTTCAAAAATGGGATTAGAGGAATTTTTTTTGCCTACATTCACCAACTAAATATTTATAAATGCAAATTTTACTTATACATAATGTCAATGATACACAACTAAGACTATTTCACTTTCTTTTTGTAATTACTTTTCTTCTGTAATTTTTTTACATCAATGAGATTCTAAATAATGTTATGATAGTTAAACAAACTAACTTTTAAAATTCTGCTACTGGGTTTTATGTAATTCATAAAATTTCTTTTCAAAGTTCAACACAAATTTTTTTTTAAATTGGCAATAATTTTATTTTGTTTATATAGTTTTTGTTTATTACAATGCTTGGTAGAAACTCTTAAGCTATTAATTAAGCATGAAGTTATATGGGAATGGTCCATCTTCAATAGAAACAGCTTTTAGTAATATCCATATACTGATATTCTTTGCAGGGGAGAAAGCAATAAATCAGTCAAGCGACAAGTTTTGATTGTTGAAGAAGAAGAAAATAAAAGATGTAAAAGATATAAAAAAGTTAGTATTGATTGATTAAAGTGTACTAAAATTTTGTGTTATGAAAATATATTTGGCTACATAGCATCTTTAATATATATATGTTTTTACCTATTATAACTTGAATTGAATTTATTTGAATTGTTCGATGAAATATGTGATTTATAAACACCATTTTAAACAGAAGAATTAAATGATTATCATCATTGACATCATTTTCAACTTAAATTCATCTTGAAACCATCATTGCATTTTGGTAAATTTGCTAATTCTCCAATTTCTTCTTAACTGTCATGACACAACATAATAATAGTGTGTTATGTGTTAAAAAAAAATTGTTTTTTATTATTCTTTAATAAATTTCTGAAAGAAAACAAAAAAGTGATAACTGTTGAACTGTAAGATTTTAATGCTGCTAATTTAAGAACTACATTTACAGTTGATGCTAAATATAAACTATTCTGAACGTCCAATCAAAAATAGATATTATAACAGGAGGTCGCCATAACCTAAGTGTGCAAAAATAATGCAAGCATGTGCTTCCTACTTAAAAAGCTTGGCATATTTTAACTAAATGATGTAAATATCTTTTTTTTAAAAAAAAAATTGTCAGATTTTTGAACAATTAAAGAAAACATTTTTCATATGATTTTTGTCAGATTTTGAACTTAAATATCACAGTCCTATTTTAAATATGAACTAGAATTTAATGGGAATTTGTACAGAAAATAAAATAGATTATTATGGATTGAAATAAATGTGGTATTTATTTGAAATTCTTGATGAGTATGTTAAGTTTATGTGAACAGCTGAAATTTATTTCTGTTATGATTGTTAACTATATATATATTGTATTTTGTATTTTAAAGGGAATAAAAAAGAAAGGTTATTGTAAAGCTAGAGTATCTGGACTTAGAAATTTAGGAAATACTTGCTTTATGAATGCAGTTTTACAGTCTTTGAGGTACATTATTACTTTTTTATTTTATAGTATTTTAAGTATTACATAGATTAATATTGTAAATATATTAATTTTATATTAATGAGAATTTTTTTCCCCTCAGCAATATCAAGCAGTTTTCTTGTTACTTCAAAGAACTACCGTCATTAGAACACAAAAATCACAAAAACGGAAAGAAAAATAATCATATCAAAAGTAATAGCAATGGAAATGATGTGTAAGTTATTTTAATGTAAATACTTATTAATTTTTGTTTCACCACATTTGATAATTTGAGAACAGTGAATACTATTCACCAAAAATAAGATTAACATAGATTAAAAATATAGATTTGTGTCAATTTCAGAAATTTCTAACACTATGACACATGTCACGTACAGCAAAAAAAAATTCAAAATTCACAAGATACATATGTATTGAAATTTTAGTAATTTTCTTTTTATTTATTCTTTAAAAATCTTCAAATGAAAAGTGAGTGAATATTTTATTTTATTATCTGTTAGTTATCAAGAATAAATTTTGGAACTTTATTAATTTAATAAGTCTTATTATTGTACTCAGTATATGTGATGGTCATAGGAATTATTGTATGTAGATGAATTGTTTCTTATTTATTTAAATTTGAGGCAAGCAAAAAATAATCTCTTTCAATTGCTTATTGCTGTTATAATGTTCAAAGGAAAACTAATTCTATAATAAAAAATAAGTAAGTTGATAAATCTGTGGTATATTTCAAGAGTTTTGATAGTGATATATAATGATATTTATTTTGAGAAATAAAATTTTTTTATTCATTGTTCGCCAGTTTGTTTTTATTTATTGATAATTTTTAAAAAAAAATTTGATCATGGAATTATCTTTCTAATAGATTATTGGCAGAAGAATTACGAAAAACTCTTATTTCACTACGACAGGGTAGCAAAAGTGCTATATCTCCTGAATCCTTGTTTGCTGTAATTTGGAAAGTAGTTCCTCGATTCCGGTAAGTATTTTCTTTGGAATTTTTTTTTCACTTGGAAATTAAATCTACTTTCTTAAAAAAACCTAATTAGTCTTGGAAATAAAATAAGGAATTAATTATTTATTCAATTACTTTTTTAAATTAAGCTCAGTATTCTAATTATTTTGTGTTTTGATTGCTAGCAACTCTTTTTTTTCTTTGAATTATAACTTATAGGGCATTGAAATATTAATGCCCATTGCTTAAGTGTTAATATTTTCCACTTCTAAAATCAAATCTGTAATTTAGATTGTAATTATTAGTTACCATCCACCTTTAGCATCCATCTGGTCTGCCGTTTTAAATGTGTAAAATTTCTACTGGAAGGTTAAAATCATTCAGCAAAAAAATAAGCTAATTCATAAACAACACACATTCCACCTGTGAAAGAGATTTTCAATTCGCTTTTGTGTGTTAACACTTTTAACTCTTGCACATCATTAAGCATCTAAGTAGATTTGACACAAACGGTTATTGTAAAGTTTATGTTATAAGGATTTTATTACACAGTATTACATATTTTAGCATTTTAAACAAAAAAATTAATTTGCATAATTAGATTTTTGAAAGATACCGAAATAATTTCACACTTTTAAGTAAACCATGCATTTGTCTTCAACTAATGCTGTATTGGCAATTAAAACAATTAAAAACTTAGATATTAAAATATTTCTGTGTATTTTATTTTAATTATTAATTTATTTATTTTCCTTCTAGACAAAAAATTGTTAAGGTTTTAAAATTAATTGTGTAGGACTACAGGTTTTATTTTTGGGGATTTCCCATTTTCTTATTTTAGTTGTAGTTATTTTTTTCATATTCTGCAATTGAATGAAGAAATAAATTTGGATTATTATTGAGTTTATTTTACATTAGATAAATAGGTAATTAAAACTGAATAAATTTGCTTTAAATTCTTTGAGCATTTTGTTTCGAAAAGTCTTAACTCTATAGATTATCTCAATAACTGAAATTTTAATATTTCATTCTTAAAAAAAAAAATTTGAGCCGAACTTTTATGTTATTATTATTTTTATTGAATCTTGTTTTAAAACTTGTTGATTCACTGATATTTATAATTGTGGTTATTGTTCTAATCCAAAAGAATTTTTTTAGTGGTTACCAACAACAAGATGCTCATGAATTTTTAAGATACATGTTGGATCGACTCCACATGGAATTGCTGAACATACTACCTTATCCTAAAGATCAGAGTACCTTCTTCATTGGAGCTAAGGGAAAAGCAACAATTGTTACTACAATATTTGGTGGCATTTTGCAAAATGAAGTGACTTGTCTTGCTTGTGGTACAGAATCCAAAAAGCATGATCCTTTTTTAGGTATTTAATAACAATTACTTGATTTGATGAATAATTTTGAATTATGATTGAAATTTGAATTTATCTTAATTTTTTTCTTCTGGGGTAATGATGATATTTGTAACCATATTTTGGTGACTTTAAGTCAAAAAATCAGTAAGAAAACTTTTTTAAATCTTAAAATAATCACGAAGCTGTTCTTGCTTTTTTTTTTTTGTTGAATTACCATTTTTTCTAAGCATTATTTAAAAAAATTCCAACTCTTATAATTTGATTTTTCAGGAAAACATTTTGTTTTAGTTCAGTTGAAATGTTTGTTCCTGTTAAAAGTTGACATGTTTTTTGTTAACTTTTATTTAATTAAGAAAATATTTTGTTAGGAACTTATTAGTTATTTTTATTCTGGAAAAAAAAAATTATTAGCATTCATTATGAAGTTATAGACAATATTTTAAGGAAAATAAGTTTTCTGATTTATGTTGTTGGTAGTTAACTGTGTGGCATAAATTTATTCTCTTATTTATTTTGTAAGGTTAGCAATGCAAACTTTTATTATTTCAAAGTTTCAATTTTTCAATTCAATTTTTTAAAATGTCAATTTTCAGTAATTTTTTAATAGTTTCAAAATATTACTTAAATTAAAATTTGTGAGAACTTACTTCTTCAAAAAGCTTTGACTTTGGTTAAAGGTATACAATAGCTGTTAGATTTCAGGGTTCCCACTGTCCTTAAAAGTCCTTAAAAACTGCATAATTTTTATTTTGTTAAATAAGGGCCCTTAAAAGTACTTGATTTTGGTACAAGGTTCTTTAAAGTCCTTAATTTTTCTGCATCACTATTACTTCATAGGAACAATTTTTTCAGTCTTGCAAAAATATTTAAAAAAAAGTCATTTTTTACCACCTAAAATAAAACCACGCATTAACAGTAAAGCATTTTAGAGAGACAAACTTTTTGGCATTACTTAATATTTAGCATGATTGGCCCAAGACTGAATGTTATGCATGCCTAACAGCGAAATATCAAGACTTGTTTTAATAATTTTTTCAATGTGTTTCCCAAATTTCATTATTTACTATTTTTTTTTAAATGTATGGAAAGAAATGCAAATCTTAATTCCTGCACTTAATTTTACAGTTCAATTTCAGTGAAATAATTAAAAATGGAATGCGGTTTAGTTTCATAGATGTTGTTAACATTTAACAATCTGAGAATATTTCTTTTTAAAACCCAAGCCCGGTGTGCAGAAATTACCTGGTCCTACTTTGGTGAACCCTGTTAATTAATACAATTATATCAGTATAATAAAATTGTACACATTATAATAAAATTGTTTTGTATTATTTTTTTTATTAATTGATTTTTTTTAAAAGAAAAGTAAATAACTGTCACTGGTGATATATTCGATGATAATCATGCTATTTTTAAGGTCCTTAATTTTCTTAAAGAAGTTCTTAATTTTTTCAAAAAAGAGTCCTTAAAAGTCCTTAATTATTGCTTTGTTTAAAAAGTGGGAACCCTGGATTTGAATTCTTCATTCGGATTGCACTGACCACAGTGCTTGTGCAAAATATCCCTCTCGCTACACCGATCAGGGGCTAGTAGAGTATTTGCAATCAGGTTGACTGTGAGAAAGGTTTTTGTGGTTTTCCACTTTTTGCAATGCAAATATTAACTAGTTTCACTCACAAAGTCCTCTGCATTATTAAGTTTGTCTCAATGCTTGATCTAGGAGTTCCCTTGTCTTCTGGATTGCATTCAAAATTACAAGGTTACTAAAGTTAACGTTGATAACTACAAACATAAATGCTTCCTTTGTTCAATGCCTGTTATAAAATAAAATTAAGTCTCATATTTATTGATTAAGCATTGTTATAAAATTTAAGGGTGTACTCAGAAATTAGCACGTTGAAATAGGTAACAACAACTGCCGAAAAAAAAGAAAAGAATTAGAATTTTCATAAGAATTTTTAACCTCATTAAATATTCTGCATTTTTAGTAATTTCTTCTACAATTTTGTAGTTAATCTTCTGCTATTTTAAAAATTGGGGTTGGCAGATATGTCCATGGTTCCAGAGTTCTTAGAAGTCGGCAGGATGGTAAAATGGAATCTGCAGGATGGTAAAATGGAAATCATTGAGATTGTTAAAAAAATGTGTTTCTGAATTTAATGAAAGTTTGGTTTTGATTAAAGATTTAGTTTTGAATTAATAAAAGATAGAGATTTTAAATTTATGAAATTGTATGAAAAACTTTGCTATAGATTTTTATGTTACATTCCTATCTGTTTATTATATGCTGTTTTTTAGATCTCTCGCTAGACATTCCACCTACTGCACTAGGAAAACCATTATCCAATAAGCCAAAAGAAGAAGAACTACCTAGTCTTCAGTTGATTGGTTAGTCTCAATCATTATAATTGCTTTTTTTATATTTTTTAAAGAAGTATTATTTTTTTTTACATATTATATATAAGAGAAAAAAATTTCAAATGTGTTGTCCGATACCGTGAAAGCTGCAATCCTCTTGTTTCAATCTAAACACTTAGTTAATTTTGGTTTGAAAAATGATTGTGTAGATATGATGTGGTTTAATGTGATGTTTTTTTTTTTATAATTGTCTGAAGGTGATGCATATTACAAGAGAACAAGAAGAAAAAAAAGTATGCAGCAGTACCGAAATTTATTTTGGCTTTAATTCAAATAGCAGTGATGTATATAAAATAATTTTAAACTTGGTGAGGAAAAATCAAACTGATTTAACCCAACTCTAAGAATTAAAACTTTATCTTCTCTAACTAAAGCAAAAAAACATGAACTCAAATTTGATAATCCTTTTCTTGTTGTCGAAGGTAACATGCATAGAGGAAATGGAATAATTTGTCCCTTCCCCCGCCTCTAAACTTCAAGGTTAGAAAAAAACCAGTTTCCTCTACTCTCGCATGGAAAAAAGGAGCGTAAATAAGACAACTTTTCTTCCCCAGAATAACCTTATCTATACGACTTCAATGTAAATAACTGGAATTTTCCCACCTGATAAGCATTCTCATTCACTCTTCTCCCCTATCCCTACATTCAGTGCTTTGTTGTTTGAAATGAGAATTTGGGTTTTGATCTGAAGAGCATTTTTAAAAAAAAAATCGATTTAGTAAAATTTTCTCTTCTCACAAGTCCAGTTTTTAGAGTTTACCGAATTTTAGAAGTCTGTATTTTCAAAGTTATGTAAAGGAAACAAATTAAGCTTTTGATTTATTTAGTGTGGTTTTCTTTTTTAATTAGATTGAAACCATATGACTACTTTATTCTAAGTTAGTATTATTATTTGTAATAAATATTTTCAATTTTACATTCTTTTATAATTTTGGTCACTAAAATGATATTTATACTACATCTGTTAACATTTTGCTCATGTTTTTTGTGGAAAATGGCGGTGAGCTCATAAAATGCTATGGAACTGAAAATTTTTGCTCTGCATACATTCTCTCTCTTTTTTCTCTATATATATGTATAACATCAACTAAATATAAAAAATGACTCTGATAGCTAACTTCTGGATTGGGTTCGTTTAATTTTGCTTGAATTGAGAATATTGTTTTGCAGCTTGGCTGCTCCTCAAAGCCTTGCAAAAAAATTTTATTATTCTCTACCCAGAGGTCTGTCCAGGCCGAATTTACTACCGTTTAGCGATACCTTCACAAATTCAATTTTAGGAAAAACGGTAGTTTCACAAATTCAACTTTAGGAAAAACAATAGTTTCACAAAATACATTTTCTTAAAATTTTATTTTTGTATCCCTTAAGAAACGATAAATCCATATTTTTGTGTTGATTTTTTAATATAATTTTTAATTGTTCTCAAATTATGTCAACATTTTCACAAAATAGGTACCTCTCAGAAAAACCTAGACAGACCCCTGCTACCATTGATTAGAGCGTTTAGATCTTTCACTTGCTTTGTAACAAATTTTTTATGCCTCTGCATTAGATGTTTTACGAATTTTTACTTCATCAACTGCTTTTGGCACATTTATATTGAGTCTGCTTTTGTCACATGCCAAAAAGAGAGTCAACTATTGCAACCCTTTTAAATTTAAAGTTCATTTGTTTTATAATCATTTTTAACAACCCTAGACATGCATTTCATAAATAAAAAAGGAAAGCAGATCTATATCAAATATTATCCTACAGGTCAGGCAACAGTTATGTTATCAGTCTGTACCAAATTTCGTAAAAATATAGTAATATATAAGCACATTGTAGTTACTCACCTATAAAACTTTTATCTGAAATCTTGTCTTCAAGTTATACCAATTATACCTTAAAATTATTCAAATAATACCTTAAAACTTTACAAAAAATACCTTAAAATTATACAAATCTTTAATCATTGTTTTTGCAGATACATTACAATATAAAATTGACTCCACAGTCATATGAAATCTTTTCTCATACAGCAAATTTGTTAGCATTCCTGGGCTCTATTCAAATCAAAACACCTCTAATTAAAAATGGCATTCTCGTACTTTGCCTATGTATTGCACATCACCTGAAAATAGATTTAAACTTAAATTATCCATGCAGTGTTGATAGATTGAAAAAAATATTTAACTTGAAAAATAATTAGTGTAGTTGGTTTCTGGACAAATTTGTACCGAATAATCAAACTTAAAATAAATATTACATTACACTTATCTACTCTCACAAGTACAATTTAAATCCCTCATGGACAGTTATTACTACAGTACTAAAAAATTCTTCGATAAAAAAAATTTTGAAAACTGAAAATTTAAGTTGATTTTTTTAAATGTGAATTTCAATGTTAACATCTATCTTGATGTTACGTTTCAAAGCTGAGACTCGCTCAAGGCTTACATATGGAATATTTGTTTAATTTAAGAAGTTTTTGTTTAATTAAATTAAGAATAAGTTGATTAAATATTTCACTTACCTGTTAATCAAAATTGTAATGGTTTATTCCAGCATTTTTAAATTTTTTGATATCCTTATGAAATTAAATCAATTGTTGATTTTTCTAAAAACTAATTAAAGAAAATGAACACTAAAAGGCTTATTTTTTTAATACTCCCGGGTTTGCTTTAATTCTTGTTATATATTTAAGAATAATATTCTTATATATTCGTAAATTTTTTTTTCAGACTGTCTGAGTAGTTTTACTGAACTTGAAGAATTAGCTGATAGTGAATTGTACCTTTGCCACTCTTGTAAAATTAAACAAAGATCAACTAAAAGATTTTGGATCCGCCGCCTACCAAATGTAAAGTTAACTTTTTCCTTATTATATTATTTTCATGAATATAGTATCACTAACACCATTCTATAGTGCTGAGAGTTTTAATAATTATTGTATTTTTAGTTGGGATACTAAGATACAGTAGTTTCTTTAGTATGCAGAATTGCCAACTTTTTCTGCTTCACAGACAATATTTTCTAGCATTAATAAAATTATTGTTTAATTTATGATTTTATAAATTTAATTTAATGTGAATAGCTTTAGAAGTACTTTCAAATTACTCAAATGTACAGATGCCACTTTGTGCAAGTTATCTCATGGTGTGGCCCTTAAAATGTTGGCGAATTTGAAATGAAATCCTGCAATCTGTAGTTTTAGGATCTCTACCACTTTATAAAGTCTTTTGCAGGAAGTGGAATAGTTGGCATCTCTAAGTTTGTAGTACTTGAAAGCTTTTGCAATTCTTTCTGATTTAGAATAATTTTTGAATATGATAATGTATATATCATATTAATAACAGTATATTAATAATAGTGTATATCATCACTAAAATATTTAATACACTAATTTGATGTAATCTTATTTTTCTAATTCATTTTTCATCATGTACTACAATACCAGCTTTTATTATTTTTATTTTAACACATCAGCTATTAACAAAGATTTTCTGTATTTTTTAGAAATTCATTTGTTTGTATAAAAAAAATTGTGGCAAAATAGTAGCAAGAACATTTGTTCCAATGGTGATATTTACACAAAAATGTTCTTTAGTGTGTTTTTTCCAAATGCATAATTTACAAATTTTTAGAATTTCCATTAAAGATCTGCTCAATACTGAAAAACATCTTGTTGTGTTCTTGAAAATCATGGTGGTTCCATAAAAATGTTTTTAATATTTTATTTAACTAAAATTGTTTCTCTTTTTGTTTTGTTCTAAATTTTATTTTGAATTTCTTTACAGGTATTATGTTTACATCTCAAACGCTTTAGGTGGAACAATTTCTTTAGAACAAAAATAGACAATTACATTAATTTTCCAATTCAAGGCCTTGATATGAATAAATTCATTCTGGTTAATAGGGTAAGAAATACATTATTTTTTATTTTCCCTCTCTTTTTCAGACTTTTATAATTTATTATTTTCATAAACTTTCTTATATGTATTGATGTCATTTTAAAAAATCTATTTTATTTTAGTTTTGGAATAATGTAGAATATAAGTCAATTTTTGGCAGTTTGGTTCCAAGTAATATTTAAAAGAAAAGTAATAGTTCATACTTTAAAAGTAGAATTTTGCAATATTTGACATATCTCAGCATGATTTTTTCTTTTCTGTTTCTCATAATGATATTACTGTAATATGCTTTTCCTTCTATTGTGATATACTTTTGGTATTAAAAAATTTCAGTTGTAAGAAAAATAAAGATATGTAAATAGGTCCATATTTCTGAAATTCTTTTTATTTTATGAAGATAGTCGAACTGTTTTGAAAAAATAGGAAAAGAAACTAAATAATGTGTACAAATAATTCATCATTTATCTAACTGTCTCTTTTTACTGACTGTGTATTAATGCACATATTTTTATGTAAAGATAGATATGTTGTACAATGTATTAAAAAAATGCACCAGCCATTAAAACCTTTCTTTTTTTCTGATACGTATTTTGGTTATGATACACTGAATACATTTATGCTTATGTGATAGTTCAAATGTATTGTATGTGTATTACGAATTTATAATTCAAATTATTTAAGTAAAGGCAATAAAAAAAAAATCTTACCTTTTGGACAATTGCTTTCAATTAGCACTGTAATTTGTTGAATCAAAGATGAATAATTTGAAATCTTGAGGAGTATACATTGAAATAAGTTTAAATATGAAGGATAAATTGTGAAACAGTTATTGCATATTTTTTTTAAGAACTGGTACAAGCATACCAGTGTGCATCAGTAGAATCTTATCAGTGTCCATTACTTAGTTACACTGTTATTGTCAACTGTTAGATTTTTCAACATAGATTTCTATTTATGGTAGCTCAATTTATTCTGTATTTTAGCATGAAACTAGAGGAACTTCAAGTGGTAGTACACTATATGATTTAGCTGCTGTGATAGTCCATCATGGAACAGGGTAATTTATTCTAAGTTTTCTGCTTCATTTTATTGTTCAATTTTATTAGTATTTTACTTTTGTGAAAACCTTGCTTTTTCTTATTTTTACTTCAAGTGTTTATTTTTATTACACTTTCTAAAAAATTCCTAATGATTTTTAAAAAAAATGTTGTTACAATACTGTTATCCACAGACCAATAAGTTTAGGGCTCAATCCTCACTGTTTTGAAAACACATATAATTCAAAAATAATAAATGTGTGATGAGGTAGTTGCACATGAATCAAATTCCTCATAATTATACTACTACATACCTGTGAACTTTTAATCCTTTCAAGGATGATTTTCCCCAGTGGTATTTAAATGGAATTTAAATTACAATTTTCGACAGAAACATTCGCTGTATTTAAATCAAGCTTATGCATTCCACAATAGTATTACATATTAATATATATGCTTAATTTTTTTAAAAATAGTGGTGGATCAAAAAGATTATAAATTAAGTTTCTAAATGCAAGGAATATATAGAAAGCATAAATTTTACTACTACTTAAATATAGAAATAAAATTTTACGCGAAATGCTTAAAAGTTGGCAGGTATGCTACTATATAATACAATACTATAATTTTGTTTAGTTGGAGTACAAATGGATAATTGTGTTGACCTGCAAACATATTTATTTCATTTTTGTGTAAACATTTATACTGCATAATTTTGTGAGCATATTCAATAAGTTATTATTCTAATAACATATTTGTTCTGTTTTGCGAACATTTTCGTTCTTCTGTTCTTATTGAATGAAGCCTAGTAAATAAACAGAGTTCATTTTAAAACTTTATCTGTTTTTGAATTAAAGCAAACTTTTATCCAGTTAGCTGGAAAAAAAAATCTTCAAAAAAAAAAACAAACAAAAAGAAAGAAAGATAAAAAAAAAAGCATGAATTATCCAAAGCATGCTGCAATTGGATAAGTTTTAAAATGTAGAACACAGATAATTTGCAACCATATTAACTTTTGTAAAAGGAAACGTTTATAATAAAAAAATTATGTTAATCAGGAAAACTAATATGAATTTACTTTTTTAACCATTTGTTCAAATATTGCCGATGATTGATATTATTCATTATTGAAATATTCTTCCAAAATTTTATTTTTAAATGATGGCAGTTATGATATCAACTATCACATTATATCAACTGTATTATGATATCAATTATCATATTATATCAATTGTTTAATTTTATCAACTGTAAACATTTATAGTAATTTTAAAATGTTTACTATTAAAACATTTCTCCCTTAAATGATGAAAAATTGATGTAAAAAATGTGCACGATAGAGCTTAAAATTATTCGAAATTAATATTTCATACTCATTAACTTGTCTATAAGTTTCAAAGTCTCCTAAAAATGGCTACACGAAATAAGTGTTCACTTTGGTAAAAAAGTGCCTTAATAGATGATGAACAATAGACATATAAACGAAATTATCAAAACAATTTGCTTCATTAAAAATTTTTTTTTTAAATTTTCTTCCTGTGTCCGTATTTATAATAACTCTCAAGACTTAGTACATGTCACATGCATTTTGTAAGTCAGATAATTGAGATGTATGCAGTTTATATCACAGAGATAAAGGTGTTATTATAAATCCATAATGAGTTGTGAATTGTTTCCAATTAAATAATATATATATATATTAATTTATGACATTTTGTTTACTAAAAAAAATTCTGGTTGGTTTTTTGGCTTTGGTTTTATTGTCTATTCAATTAAAAGTATTTTGTTTGGCTGCTATTAATTTTTTTCGCAATAATAAATTCACTTTCAGTAACTCTCTTAAAAATTATAACGGAATATTAATCTGTAAATTTCTTACTGCTTTAAGTTTCTTGTAGTAAGGTATAAAACTTGTTCAGAAACATGCATAATTTTTATTTTATTTCATAAAAATATTTTCAAACTATATATTTTTTTCCTTTTTGTTAATTGTTTTAATATTGTATAGTGATAATGTAAATGTTAATCGATATTTATAAAATATTGTTTTTCTAGTGCCGGTTCTGGTCATTATACTGCATATGCTACTCATGATGGTAATAATGTTTTCATTTTTAAACAATTTAAATTTTTTCTTTATTGAAATACTTTCCCAATTTTAACTTTTATTTAAGATTTTTTCTACTGTCATTGGAGTACATTTTTTTTATTTAAAATGTTAAAACTTTATAACTCGTTATAAATTTCTTTCAAGCTAATATCTGTAGATATTAATATGATGTAATAGTTTTTATTAGTTGTTTATAAATGTTTTTAATATTAATTAAAATTATATGAAATATTAATTGTTATTAAAAATTATCTGCATGAATGTTCTTAAATGTTCAGGTTAATATATATACGTATATACCTTTCGAAGTCTCCTGTTTTTTAACGGAAATTCCTGTATTTTACAATTATCTCCTCTTTACCTGTATATTCTCAAATTTCTTTGTATTTACAGAAATTTAAAAAAAAAAAAAAATTGACAATAAAATATCCGCTAATGGCAAAAATACTTCTCTTATTCCTAAACAGATGGTGATATTGCCAGTAATGCAGTATGCTGAGTGTTTGTAGCTTAAGTAATAAAATAATAATTTAAAAACAATTTTTTTGATTCAGATTTATATACATATTTTTTACTTCACTTAATGTAAGTGCTTTTATTATTTCCAATTTTGACTTACATGATTATGCATGATGTATCAAAACTTTAGTCATAGTCCAAAAAATTTCGATAGTAAAATCTTTGTTATTTTATTTCTTTAATGTTAATATTGGCAGGTATATATAAATATAATTTTTTTCATCTAAATTTCATCATAATTTTTGCTTGCTATTTGGTAATCGGAAGTAATTTTTTACAGGGTGTTGGCATCATTTCAATGATAGTTCAGTCACAGTGACTGATGAAAAAACTGTTGCTAGTTGCAAAGCTTATATTCTTTTCTACATTCGCAGAGAGGTGAATTTGACACCTTTTAGTGTATAAAACCATCCTAAATGTATTTATATCAAGTCTCAGTATCGACACTGATAAATTACAGTTAAGTGAAAGAAAAAAAGGTGATATGGACTTGTTCGAGTTTCCTGATGATGCTTCTGAATGTTTTGTTTTAGGGCCCAAGTTACTGCATTTATTTTCTTAATATAAGTATGAATATACTGCTAATAGCTTTCAAGTTCGGTTTTTATGTTTCATGCAATCATTTGCTTGTGAGTATATTGGGTTCTGTTTTTAGGGAATAATAAGAATTAATAACAATTTGCACTTCCTTCCAATGCTAAGAATATATGAATTATAGTCATAATATGATATACTATAAATTATGGCCATAAGCAAATGGATTGTGGTGAATAGATTTGGCTTATAATCATAAAATTTGTCATGTCAGAGTGGATACTGTAGCTATTCATGTATATATCTGTGATTACGAAATGGTTATCTGCCAATTCAAATCCTGCTCAGTTTTACTGTTATTTTAGTTCAGTTTTGCTGCTATAATTAAATACAATACTTGCCGCTTATAAAAATCACATTCGTTCAGAGGACATTTGATTTCTTTAGACAAATGATTTTATTAACTGAAAAAAAGGTAATTAAAAGATAATTTTGAAGCCTTTTTTTATTTTAATTAGAAATTAATGACTATATTTCATTTTGACTGTTTTTTCTATATATTATTATTGAGCATGAGCTGCAGTTTTAAATTTACAGAAAGATTTTAAAATACTGGTGAATTATTGTTTGAAATAAAATGTGTCGCATTGTTTAAAACTCTCTGAAAGGTTTTTCGATAATACCACTATAGTGAAGTGTAAATTCAAATAAATTTCGGAAATATTCTTGATTCTCATATCTTGCTTTTTACAGATTTGATTTTGAAAAGTGGCTGATTTTATAGCAGTGATTTTAGTAGTGGTGGTCACTGTACTTAGATTATTTAGAAAAATATTTTTAAGCAAGCTTTTTTAATGTTTTATTTTGCCAATGATAAAACAACTAACTTTGATTTACTTTTTTTCAGAAAATATTAAATCAATGTTTTTATTTCATTGGTTATAGGAATAAAATATGTGCATTTTAACTCAGGCATTTTATTTATATTAATATGTTGAAAATTTTGAAATGAAAAATTAATGTTTTTTTGGTAAAAACTGTCTTTAAAAGTAAATAAAAAATCAATGTCTGAAAAATGTTGGTTATAGGAATAAAATATGTGCATTTTAACTCAGGCATTTTATTTATATTAATATATTGAAAATTTTGAAATGAAAAATTAATGTTTTTTTTGGTAAAAAGTGTCTTTAAAAGTAAATAAAAAATCAATGTCTGAAGAATTTCAAAAAGCCCTTTTTTGGAATACACACCTAAATTACAAGAAGAAAAAAAAAGTCTAAAATTATTGTTGAAATGTTTTTTTTTTTTTGTGAGATATGAGAAATGATACATCTAAATTTACCATTTTAGCTTCCGAATTCTTTCAAATAATGATTTAAGCAGAAACACAATATTTTAAATTTCACTCATTTTATAAATTTTAAAAAGAAATATCTTTTTGTTTGTACTTTATTTTTGTTATCTTGTTAACTTTTTTGTCTACTGTGTTAGTCTTTAATTATTGTTTTGAAATCCTAGATGAAATTGACTGAACGAATTTTTAATAATTAAAAATAGTTTATATTGTAGTAGAATATTTTTTGTCAAAAATTTAGTGGAAAGTTTCATTGAACGAAGATGATGAAATCAATATAAAAATTGCATTATGAACCCGAAGAATTTTTTTTATTTAAAATGAATGGAAAATAGATGTGATAGTTATTTACAGAATGTTTTTTAATCAGTTAATCTGTGAATTTAAATATTTTCAGAATTTAAAAAAATACACTTTAATCATCTATAGTAACATATTTTCAATACAATTTTTCCTTATTGCATTTAGTTGAAAGTAATAATAGACTAAAAGAAATTCTTTTAATCATTATTGTTCTGTTTGATGGCAAAATTTGCATGAGGAATCTTTTTTTAAGTTTTTAAAGTTAGTTTAACATGAACAGTTATAGCTTGTCGATCGCTAAAAGATTTAAATTTCATGATCATAATTTCATTGTTTTTAATCATACAAGTTATTGTTGAATTATTATTGTATATAATTGATTTGTTATATTTTGTGTGTTTCCATTATGTGTACAAATTTGTGATTGTAGTTTTATACATGGCACAACCTGAGTGAATTTATTCTTAAATATATTTGTTTTCCCACTCTTGTTTGACATATCTTGTACAGTCCCATATTGCTACATTTAAAGACTATTTCAAAATCTCAGCTAGCTGAATTTGTTCAATCAAATTCAAATTAACGTGTTGAATTAAATTTAAAAAAAAAATTATTCATGGATTACAGAATAAAATACCTTTAGCTTTGAATAAAATATAAATATTAAGAATTTTTATTTATTACACCTGTATATATAAACTATTTTAGAATAAACAATAGTTCATGAATTTTACTACAGTTACCTTGAATTGTATTACTTTATGGTTCCTACCTATATAAAAGTCATTTTTTATTGTTCCATTTATGCCCAAATATTTAAAGTATAATTCTAATTTTATTTGTAAAGCTTCTTAACCCAAATAAGTATTAGTACATTTGAAAATTCAAAGTATATGTCATTGTTATTTGTTCAATGTTCTGCATATGGAACATATACTAAAGAGTCCTAGCTTCCCTAATATGGACATGTCTAATGCAAGACTTGATATTACTAGCTTTTGAAAATGATCTGTTTGCAATATCATTAACCATTGTTACTGTACATTAAAATTATTTCATATTTATAAAACTTTAATTTAGATGGAAATTGGCAAAACGTAATAAGACTTACTCAAAAGGCAGATTTAACAAATATTAAGATTTTAAACAAGTATTCGGTTATGCAGTGTTGCACAACCTTACATACTCTATTTCTTCATTACATACTATTCTCCCTATTATTACATACTCTTTTTTTATCGGGTCTTTATTGTGCTACTATGTTTTCTTATGCACACTTTTTATGATTGATTATGATGTTTAATATATATTTCCTGTGGAAAATATTTTGTTTAATATCTCTTAGACTTTGTTAGCATAATCAATTAATTTTTATAATTAATAATTTAACATATTAATTCTTGGTGCAGCAGCCCCTATGACATCTAAATTAGGAATTTGACCAAACATATTTTTTGTTTCTTAAATTCATATCGTGACTTATGGTATTTTCGTTTTGGGTATTTCAGTATTAGAAAATTTAATTCCATTAAATAATATGAGAAAAAAAGTTTTTCATTTTTGAGGCAGCATTGTTGACTATTTTTATAGCTTTGCTGGTTTCCATAAAAGTAGCTCTGGAAATAAATTTTATGTAGTATCAAAATCAAATGTGTAGTCTGATTCTGTGTTAGTTATTGAAATAGTTCATTTCAATACTTTAATGCTATAAATTTTATCCATTGGGCATAAATGTTTTTTTAAAAAAAAAAAATGAGTTTATCAAATTAAATTCCCATAATTTAGTATGGAAAGATGAATGATTTGTTTGCTATTGTCAAGTTGTATTGCACATAAATGGTGTAATTATGTCTTGTCATTTTTTGAATGTGTGTATAAGTGGAATTGTAAAAATAAGCAAACATAAAAAATAAACTATTTTTTCTGCACATTTGTAGTACATAGTTTTTTCTTATGCTGCTGCTTTAGAATTGCATATATTACTCAGTTAATTCAAAGCATCACACAATTCGATCTTTAATGCTTCCATTTCTGAATCTTCATTGCTTACTGCTACTTTGTCTTCCATTGTTTTGTACAAAGGAAAAAAAAATGCTAAATTTTCCTTATCATTAAATTACATTCCTTAAAAAAAATCAATTTTAAAATGTACTCAAACTTTTTCAATAAGTTATTACTGTTTCTCTAGAAATCTTTGATGCTTCCGTTTCTGAATTGTCATCGCCTACTGCTACTTTGTGTTCTATTGTTTTGTACAAAGATAAGACAGCTACATTTTCATAAACTATTTAAAAAAAAGAAAATCAATCTTAAAATATACTCAGAATTTTTGCAGTAAGTTATTACAGTTTCTCTAGAAAGCTTTAATATTTCCGTTTCTAAATCTTCATCGCTTACTGCCACTTTGTCTTCCATTGTACAAAGAAAAAAGGCTAAATTTTTATTAACATTAAACTTTCAAAATTAAATAAAATATCAATTTCAAAATATACTTAAAATTTAATAAAAAATTTCTTTAAGTATTTTGTTTCTCTAGAAGTCTTTAATGTCTTCCAAAAGTTTTAAGTGCTCATGCTAGGAACCTCTGCTCTAGACTTTCCACTAAAAATTAATTTGGTTGTAATAGGAAAATTGATATTTTTAATTAAGTTGCTACCACTTTCAAATTCTTATGCTGAATAATAAAATAAATGACATTAATTTGCAATCACAAGTAAAGTTAGCCAAGCCTTCTATGGAGCAATTCAGTTGGATCTGTGTTATGCATAATTAGAACAAGTGCCTATTCTCACTTTTAAGTATTTTAATTAGAAAAACTGATACAGTTATGTACCCTATTACACCTTAAATTGACTAAGTCCTAAGATAGAATTTTTACTAAAAATTTACAATTCTAATAAATATTTACTTACGGTCTAGTAACAATTCAAAAAATTAATTGTTTTATATTTATAAATCCAGCTATGTAAAATGTTATAATGAGAAGAAAATTTAAAATTAAGGAACAGCAAAAAGACAATAGAGTTGTAGAAAAAAATGAAGTAAAACTTCATTTTATCAAAATCTTAAGAGTTCAAAAAATTTTAAGTAAATCATATAATATAAAAAAGCATACGTCATGACTGTCACAATTTAAATCACATAAAAAATGTTTTCATTATTTATAAGAAATTTTATTATGCTATTCTTTTAAATTGTAATATTCAATTATATTGATGTTATTGAAATTCATAATAAAAAAGGCACTTAATTACAATTAGCATTTATTTTATTTCTCAATCAAAACACATAATGCATGCTTAATTTTTTTTATTAAACAGACAATAAATATTTCATAGATAAAAATAAATACCATAAAATATATTCCATTTTTCTAACTTTTTAATTATTATAAAATCATATAAATTTCTATTGATTTTTTAGCATTTTTCAAGGGCTTAACACATTAAGTTCTAATATTTGTGAAAAATGTTAGTAAAACATACCATCATTAAAATAATAGCAAGTTTCTTTGTTCTGTCTACAAATACAGCTATATGATTTTATATATACTTATTTTCATTACATTAAAAAAAATGTATGAAAATTCAAAGTGAATCAACAATAAAATGGAGAAATATAAATAAGTGTTAAAATGGCAAAAGTTGATAAATATATAGAGCCAAATATAACCAGACAAGTTAATTATATTGATGAATTGTAAATTTTTAAAATAATTAAATGTATAATGCATTTTCTTAAATCACACAAGTCAAAGTTTAAATTCATCTAAAGAAAGAAAGAAAAAACATTTAATACATGCATATTTAAAAAGTATGAATAAATAAAAAACAAAATTTTTCAAACTGCATAATAACCATCATCCATACAAAAAAATATAAATTAAATAAATAAAAATATATTTTTAAAATTTATATGTAAGAGATGTTTATAAAACTATATTAATAAAATTCACAGAAAAACATTTAGAAAAAGTTGTGAACTTAAATCTTTCAATAATTTTTTACTAAATTCCAAGAGATAGATACTTATAAATCTAAATATTTATAAAAAAATATATAATTATTTAAATAAAATACAGTTAATAACCATTATCCATGTAAAAAGTCATAGAAGTTTAATAAAAACATGCATTTAAAATAATCTGTAAAATCTAATTCCTGGAAAAATTGAGTAAGCTATAACAGACGATCACATACACTAAAAATTTATCAAAATATGTAATATTATGTAATGGCTGGATTTACTTCTCAACAATTTTTAAATTATCTTATAAATTTTATGTGAGTAATTCATAAAAGTAATTCTTATTATCAAAATAAGAGGAAACTTTATAGTTTAAGAAAATAATTAAAGGCATGCTTAAAAAAAAATCATACTGCAGAAATTATATATATATATAAAAAAAAAAAATTTATTAATTGATAAACTTGAAAGCTTTTTTTTATAATTTAAACTGAAAATTATGAAGGTGCATTTTTAAAAAAAAAAAATATTTTGAAATGACTTAAATTTATAAATAGACCTTCTCCCACTTCAAAAAAGACATACTAATAAAAATTTAACCAGTTGAGAATAATCCTAACAAAATAAATATTTCTAACAGTAATCAAAATGAAACCTATGAACACAGATAATTTCAACAGAGTATAATTATTTAAACAGTGAATTATTCTTTTAAATGGAATATGAATAAAATGGCAGTGTTCTCAAGAGATGGCCGCTTATTTTTACAAAAAGGGCAGGCAAGACAAACCGCCTTCTAAAAAAGCTTTGAGAAAACACTGTTCGAATGTTTGTAAACTTTAAAAATATGGAATATAATGAATATAAATAAAAAATAATTATGCAAGACATGTATGTGAGACCAGTTCTAAGATCAATCTCTACATAAATTCATGTAAAATTTTAAAATCTTTACGACACTTAAATTATTGGAATAGGTACTTAATAAACATTTATCACAGACAATAAAAATAAATACTACAAATTTCCTAAAAGATCATCACTATCATCATCCATAACTTGACTAAGTGTTGATTCAACGTTAGCTGGCATGATTGCATCAGGAAAAGATTTAGTTTTATTTACAGTATTCCTACTCCTCTTTTTGCTCGGCTTAACAGGCACAACAGAATCTTCTTCATCATCGAGAAAAGGAAGGGAACTTCTATTCATTGCTGTTGAAGGACCAGGCTCATTTAAATTAAGAAATTCGTTTGCATTTTCTTCTGAGGATTCACTTACTGAAGGTATTCTAGGTTTTTTAGAATTTAGCTTTTTGTTAGTTGAAGTTTTTGATGATCCAGGTAATTTACCACTTTTGATATCTTTTATTTTCTTCTTTTTTTCATTCAAGACAAGCACAAATTTCGAAAACAATTCTTTCTCTAAGTTTTCTTTAATATCAACAGCTTCAGACAACTGATGAATTGCCTTATCAGTTTGACTTTTGCATTCAACCAATTCAGCAGTAAGAGATTTAACTTTAGAATTTAAATTAAGAATTTCTTTAGCAAGGGAAATTAATACATTGTCGAATACAGATACATATTCCTGTTCCATCATTTCTATACAGCCAAGAATAATAGTAGTTTCTTCTTGGTCAACACTTGCCCACTTAAATTTGTAGTTAACACTGTCTTTTTGCAAAGAGTAATTAAAAGTACATTCATTTGAAGGTTCTTGAAAAAGAGCTTGCTTTGATTGCTCCATAAAATCACTAAAACTTAGACCTATACTTGCCGCTTGAGTTCTCAAAACTAAATCAGACGCTTGGCCAGTGTAGGATTTATTATGTTGGATATCTAAAATTTTGAGCTCCAGGTTTCTTTTAGGTTCATATTCAGACAATAGAAATACTTCTTCACCTTCAAGACATATTTTGTTTAAAGCCTTGTGAGAAAACATTTTGATAAGGAGGATGATAGCGATTTTTTACAAACTCATTATTAAAAGAAAACGCAAACTTAAATAAAAGTTAAAAATTGAAGTAATCAAACAATTTTTTCAGTTGCAAATATTTATTAAGAAAACTTATCTTCAGCCACTACTTTTTGTTTTGTTTATTGTTTAAGTGAGACGATTTTACATGTTTGATTTTGTACTGCTTAGGTTTTCTTTTAAAGTAGACAGTTAAGAAATTTTAATGTAACCGCATATCTGCACGGCTGTTGCTTGGCTGACCGCCTTTTT